>NC_135491.1:21066231-21269051 GCF_052094955.1 Ictidomys tridecemlineatus | reverse complement strand
GAGAATTTCTAGAAGGGTTCTAAATTCCAGTGAAATCCTGGCTTAGAATTCAGCAGATAAAATACACAGAAATGCCTGGGAAAGTCTGGATGTGTTAGAGATCAGTGAAGAAAAGAACATTTGGACTCGGAACTCCCCAAGTAGGAGTAGTTCATAGGCTGCCGTGCCCACGTGGAAGAAGACAGGTTTCTTCTGCCTCATTTATGCACTGCAAAATGTTGCAGGAAATCAAATATAATGAGGTAACAGATGCAAAGTGCTTACTGCAGTTCCTGGCACAGAGCGATTGATATGTATTAGCAATAATAATTGCTTTATTATTTCTATCACTACTTTCACCACTCCTGCTAGAACTAACTTCTCCTGTAACTATTATTCCTTCAACTTAAGTCCAGGTTGGCTTCAACTATTACCTAAATTCTCTGGGGTTCTATGCAACCCATAAGGCTGTGCCTCACATTCTATACTTCATTTAACTGATTTGTCATATTTCACGCTAGATGGCTGTCTTGGTGTTTCAGAATGAAGGAATATGGAAGCTCTCTCTCACTGTAACAAATACCTGAGATAAATCAGCTTACAAAGAGAAAAGTTGATTTTTGACTCACAGTCTTGGAGGTTCCAGTCCCTGAGTGGTCGGCCTCATTGCTTCTGGGCCTGTGGCAGCAGCATGTGTGGAACAAACCTGTTCACTTTGTGGTGAGGAAGAAAAAAAGAGAGGACTAAGGGACTGGGGTCTCACAATCCCGCCAAGGGCATACCGTTAATAAACTGAATTCCTCCCATTAGACCCACCTCAAAGTTTCCACCATCTTCCAAAAATGCCAAACTTGGGATAAAGCCTTGAACACACGGGCCTTTGGAGAACATTTCATACTCAAACTAAAGCAATGGGCTGCAATGCAGAGGTATTATGTAGCTGCATAAGAGAACTCAGTGATTCTCTCTATTCCATAGAGAAATGAGCTCCATGATGTACTGTTTTATGAAACAAAGCAAGATAGGAAAAGAATGTGCATACGCACCATTGTTTATTTAGGAAAATGGGGATGCCCATACATATTGTTTATTTAGTGAAGTTATGAGTCATAGTTGTAACTATAAGGAGGGGAAAGAAAAAGTGTGGAAACTCTCTGGAAGGTAGAGTGGAGTGAGTATATCTTGTTTGAAAATTTGGTTTTGGAACCAGATAAATCTTTTATGTAGTTATCAAACAACTAATTTTTTTTTTAAAAAAATAGCTTGTTCAAAACCAAGGTTAAAATGAAGCAGAAGAAACTAAATATGTGTTGAGTTGGCTATGAAACCCTACAAAGAGAATTTACCTTCGGTGAATTTAAAATAGATTCCTCCGTCTGTTGTATTCTAATGAGAAAAAGAACTGTGAGCATGTTTTTCAGTATTGTGTTATTAGTAATAATATTGGTATTGTTACTCTGAAACTCTCACGTGTGCATTAGGAAGAAACATTGAAACAGTTATGCGAATGTCATGAGAAGGGTATTAGGATAAAAAAGTAGACCCAAATACAAAATTAAAACTTAAAGTTGAACTTGACATGTTCTCTTGGGGAAGAAGAGTTATTTCTTATCTCCTCACTGAAAAGTCCTACAAACAATGACCAGCTCAATACTGCTCAGAATCCTGAACACCAAATTATGGTATCTAATTACCATTTGCCACCAAAAGAAACCAGGGCTCCTTGAAGAAATGACTGATCCAGGTACAAGGCAAGAATTTTTACAAATATCTTGTCATTTAAGAAAGTGAAAAGGCTCTCAAAGATGATTGGCGTCCTGTCAAAAGAAGGTAAGAGCCAGTTTAAGGATTCTTCTGGCCAGAAATGTAGGAAATTCCAGTGGAATGAATATGAACATTAATTGTAGTGGATTGATGGGCACCAAACACATTAAAATCCATTAGTTTATAGTAACACTTAAAAAATCAACTGCATACTTTTTTGGTCACCATTGAAGCCCATAGAATCCACTTTTTATTCTGGAAACTGGTAAATAAAAACTGATAAGGAAAAAGAAAACATTTAACCTTTATTTTTTTCTGTGAGAATAGTACCTTAAGGTAAAAAAAAACTGATAAGAGAATATTTCTCTTAATAGAAAGAAGTATCACAGCTAATAAAGAAAGACTGGTAGAATTCTTAACCCAAGGAAAACATGGATGCAGCATTAATGGTAACTAACCATACAAGCAAAAAGCTAACTGGGCATCCTGTGCTTCTAACCCTGAATCCTAACCAGTTTCTAGATCCAAGTCCCAGTTTACAGGAAATACAGGGACTAGAGAAACTGGCTAAAAGACACAGTGAAAATGCAATGCACAAAATCCAAATGTAAGAAAATCTCCAGAACAAATGGCATAGTTTCTTAGAAAGTATAACTATAGGGAGAAAAATGGGGTGGAAGGAATTCAGAAATTGAATTTGAGTAAGTGAACTGTACACAAGTAAGTAAATAAAGAGATAAAATTTCTATTAAATATTTTCAAACTGACTGGATATTTGATGATATCAATAGATCATTCTCATTTTTCTTTGATACAAGGATATTGTCTTTCTGAATTACCAGGTTAGTATTTGTTTATGAAAGGGTGTGAGGCCTGGGATTTGTGTGTTACTATATCTCAACTTGGTGATGGTGGAAAGGGGCGGGTTGAGCAATGGAAGCAACAAGATGGGTCAGGAGCCGGACAGTGTACAAATGGGAGCTCATTGTATTATTTTTTTTATTGTGTGTGTGTATTGAAATGTTCCACAAAATTTTTGAAAATGGGTGTGATATGTGATATGAGCTTTGTTTTTCACACGTTATTTTCGTCAGCTTTTTCACCACTATGACTCAATGACCCAATCAGAACAACTGTAACATTTAAAAAATCAACTGCACACCTTATTGAGTGTGTGGTTGATTTTTTTAAAATGTTACAGTTGTTATCTATTTGAGAATTCCCATCTTCAGAGGTCTTAGTCCATAGAAGGATGGCTCCATTCCTTGGGCCTCCAAGTGAGGCAGAACATCATGGTGGAAGAGTATGGAGGGAGAGTAGAGTGGAAGGAAGCAGTTCTCATAATGATCAGAAAGCAGAGAGAGAGAGAGACTCCACTCCTCAGATACAAAATATATACCCCCAAGGCACATCCCCCAACTCCTACCTCCCCCAGCCATACCCCTACCACTTCAGTTTCCACTGAGTTAATCCCTATCAGGGAATTAATTCACTGATTGGGTTAAGACTCTCACAACCTGATCATTTCTCCTTTGAATCTTCGTGCATTGTCTCACACGTGAACTTTAGGGGACACCTCACGTCCAAACCATAACACAGGTCTATTGAGTACAGATATCTTGTTTGGTACTGTGTTAAGCTCGGAGCTACAGAGCTCCAGTCCTCTAGCGATTTGTCCAAGTTGGAGGGACAAGCCTAAGGTTGAGGGACTGATGGGTTGCTGGGAGCAAGGGGGAGGATGCTGATGCTCTGCACTGCTGGACACCTGCTGCCCAGAGCTGCTGTCTGACACCAGCAGAAACCAACACTCCATTGTAAAGACCATGTGCTCACTGATACTCACAGCAGCTTCAAGTCGAGTGTCTGACTTCATCTCAGGACTACCTGAGCCTCTCAGTTACCGGATGCTTTAGGGAGTGGAGGCAGGTGAGTAGAGTAAAATTATACCCTTCGTGGTTGCTCATGATCATTCTAGCTCAGGCAAGTGGCTTTGAATTAGGAGAATGAGGCTGGAGGTGTACCTTAGTGGCAGAGCATTTGCCTAAGCAGGCACATAATCCCTGGAATTGATCCCCAGCCCTCCCTCCTCCAGGCTCCTTCCCCCCTAAAATAAATGAGAAAAATCACTGCAGACAGTGCACCAGGTAACTGGGGAGGGCCACCAGGCAGCCCAGGGAACACTGGCATCCAGGAAAGGCCTCTTTAGTTCTTGGTCTCAACACATGTCTATAGATTCTTGCTGCCATGTTTAAGAGGAGCCAAGGGTCTGCACTTAGGGTCTCGCTCCCCTCCACCACCAGACTTGATGATACCCAAGAGAAACCTACCACCTGCTTGAATCAAGAAGACGAATCCAGGCATGGTGAAATGACAGGCTCCTAGGACGCAGCAAGTAACAGCCCAGCCTGAGCCTTGGCATTGTGAAGAGGATCATGAGGTTCATGGCAGGTTTTGGGGAAAGGTGTGATGTTATGGTTCTGTGGGCAGCAACGTGTCCAGGGCTACCTCACGCCATATCTGTTGGTCCCAACCCATCGGTTTTGCCAAGGACATCATTCTGTGGAGTAGGAAGTATAAGGTGACCGTGGGTCCTCCATTTCCTTTTGCTGTGAGTGGTGGTTACAGCGTTCATCAGTGATCAATATAAAGAGCCAGGTGTTAATGTTTGCTCCTTGGTTCTCAAGGACATTCTTTGTTCCTCAAACCTCACCTGCTTTTGGAGGAGTTCCAGCTGGGAAGAAATAGACTTTTAAACAGTTGAGTTTCCGCTGAGGCCCGTCGTGTTTCCTCACTCACTGTGGCCGAGCCGACTCTGTGACCTCAACGTGATGTCCTTTGACTGAGTCTATATTCCCATAATTCATAAAGCCTCTGATGGGTTCCCCTTATGTGGGCTTATACCATGTCCAAGGGCTTGGGGCAGAGAGCATACGTCTAGGTCATTGTATTTTGCCATAGCCAATGCCGGAGATGGGGTAATTCATCAGCAGTGGGTTCTGGAGGCTGAAAAGTTCCAAAGCACGGTGGCAGAGAAGACCCAGGGCTGCTTCAACTCAAAGTATACGTGCATGTTTTTTGGAAAAGAGAATGGGCATGGAGCTCCTACCATACATATTTAACCAAATCCCGCAAGAAATGCATTAATCCATGATGGCATCAACCCCATGACCCAAACACCTCCCATCAGTCTCCACCTCCAAATACTATGGCTTTGGGGACCAAACCTGAATATGAGTCTTGGTGGAGACAAACCATATTCCAATCATGGCAGCAGACAAGCAATAATGGAAACAGTTGAAGATCCCTATCTGCTTCTGGACACAGTACCACCAATGGGGGGTGCAGGATGCTGAACTGGCTTCCAATAAGCAGAGCTAGGGGTTGTGGGCAGGTCTCAAAATGGACACCTTAAAAGAAGGGAAAGGGAGGGCAGTAGTTAGTGGTAGGCACTTTGCCTGGAACCATCCAGAAGTGTGAGTGAAAAATGGGGTTCACCTGGGGCTTTCGTGTGCACATCTGGGTCCACGGGTCGATGTCGGCTCTCATTCACTGGAATCATGACAGATGGAAATTTTGACACCCAGGTACCCTGGAGTGACTCATCCTTTCTGCACGTCTGCTTTTCCGAGTTCACCTTCCCAATTTCCCCTTTTTAACATTAAAGCTGGCCCTGACTGTGATATTATTGCAGGGGTGGCGGGTTTATTTCACGTCGGAGATGTGTAGTAAGGAAAATCACTGAGAAAGAAGACCATCAGGAGCCTGGCAGTGCCTGGGCTCTCTCTAGCCTTTGTCTTCTTTATCCTCGTTCTCTCGGACTAGTTAAAGCCAGAAAGGAACTTACCGGACAATGTGAAAGCGGTTGCCCTTTCTTGAGCATTAATGAAGAGTCCCTGATGATTCAAATCTCATTTGATCCCCAGACTCAGACCTTTTCACAGACAAAGGGGAGATTTCTTGGGGATTTTATATGATACATTAGACTCTTCTACATGCAAATGGCTATAAGTCTTCTGGCTTCTTCTTACTTCTTACCGCCATGTTCATTGTCAAAGGTGTCACACGTTATCATTAACCATTTTAATGTCCTCCAAGGACTCACAGATGTTCTCATGGATGGGGGCTGGGGTGGGGGGTGGAGAGTGCACTATATTGAACATCGTCTAAGTTTTGTATAGAATACATCCGGTTATTTAGGATACATAAAAACGTGTGTGCACATGTGTGCAAAGTGGACTTATTTTCTGATCAAGGAAGACCCTGAGATATAAGGTTTTTATGTGAGATTTCAACACTTTCATGTCTTGCCTTAAAAACCATATAGTTTGATCATCTGTGTGTATGTGATATCGAATGCACCCAAAACCCTCTGACTAAAAGCTTCTCGTGTAGCTGTCTTAATTTGATTTTATAATACAGAGACACGGGTGCCTCTGTGATATCAAATTCCGGAATTATTTGCAAATTTCCAGAATTATGCTTGAATTTTTGCCTTCTTAAATATATGCAGTTAGGAAACAATATGAAAAATCCACTTAATCATGATGAGATTAAAGGATTTTTAAAAGCCGAGTTGCAGCCACATTTACATTCCCCGATAATTTCTTAATTTTCTTTTAAATCACCTTTCATCTTCATAAAATGAACTGTAAAAATCCTTCTGAATTCCATAATGTGCCAAGAAAAATGGGGGAAAAAATTAAGGAGGCCCCTACCTTTTAATCATTCTGTTCATAAAGTGCTTTAACTGCACGCCAAGAAAAAAATGGAGGCTTTGGTGTCTGAGGTATTCTGTGCCATAAACTCCCATAATAGAAACAGATGGTGAAACTGCCTTGGAAGTGAAGAAACTAGTGTACACGCGGCTCACCCGAACATATGAAGAGATTCAGGGCTGACACATGAAGGAATGCATTTGGCTCTCTGCCAGCGGTACACTCTAATTCAGCCGCAAGTGCTCGAGCTTGAGATGGGAGACCCACAATTTCAGGATCTGGAACACCAGGAGCTCCAGGATTTAGAACCCTGCGGAAGGCTTTTGAGCCTGCCCTGTCCTGCCGTGGAGGACAGCGGTCTCACTGTGGCAGGTGACCGTGGGCTCCGGCGGAGAGCGCATTCTGCCTTTTATAAATGGTTCATAAAAACAATAGTGGAGAGTTGCCAGCTTTGCTGGAGCCTCCTTTAACTAAGTTAGAATTTTGCTTTTTTACCTAGAGCTGCCACCAGTGGCTGCTGAAAGAAGGGGAAATCTTCCCTACAAAGAGGCCTCTGCGAAAATGGTCATCCGTGGGAGGGCAGGGGCACCAAGGGCCCAGTCCCAATTCGGACCCTGGTTGACTGGATGACACTGTGTGTGTGAAGGAACCTCTCCTGAGTGTTGTGTTAACCCAGGAAAGTCTGATACGATGATCTCCAAGTCACACCCCGGTGTGACATCAGTATGCACATAGGTCATGTATGGAGCAGTCTGAGGTATTCAGGTGGGATGCTGACTTCCATACAGCTACGTGCAGATCCAGGTTCAATCTGCATTGGGACTTCACCATCCCAGGGGTCTTATCACTCCTGCATCAAGGGGAGGGGAAAGAACATAGAGAAGGCCTACTGTTATCGCCTTAACTCCCAGAGGACACCCATTGCCCTTCTATACGTAGTCCAGTGGGCAAAAGAACATAGGGGCCATGTGCCCAGGACGTGTGGGGAAGAGTTTTGGTGGGCACCTGCAGTGTGGCATGTGGGTGAAAGAACTTCCCAGAAGGGCTCTGCATGTGCTCACCACCTATTCAGGCCTGTCTGACATGGATGCTCTCTCTTTTTTTCTAAAACACCCCTACTGAAAATCATGGTCCTTGAAGATCTGCCAAGTCCAGAGGTGCCCCGTGGTGCTGCCTTTCCTGAAGAAGTCAGAAGAAAGCCGTACCCTCCATAGCATCCATGCTACTCTCAGGGAGGGGCTGGGGACCTGACCCGATGGAACCCTCAACACTGCTCCACCACCGTGTGCTGAGGTTCCAAATCTTTCCATCCCGGCCTCTCGACCTCCTTGGAAATCACTCTGATTCCTAGAGACTGCTGTTGAGGGATAAGGGGAAACCCGAGTTCTACAAGCCAGTCTCCGTTTAGGATCAACCTGAACTCTGTGCATCCCCGTAAGAATTCTCCTTCCCAGCTCTACAAATGCTCTTTGTTTTGCAGACACAAGGGATGTGAAAGGCACAGAATGGTATTTCCACTCAGGAGAAGACCTTCAGATAGGAATCACCTCCTGCTCTGAACACTCCTTGGTCCAGAAAGGAAGCAGCTCGTCAGTTCTATTCTCTGCAGAGACTGGTTCCAAGGTGCCTCGTAGGATTTGGGTGGAGAGATGAGCTGGACCTCTGACATTGCTCTGAGATGCCTCCCATGTCATAATCTATCGTGATCAAGGAATACTACAACCTGGGAGTGAGGGCCAGAGGGATACAGGAGCCAATCCCCAGGAGAGTAGGCTGGCTGGAGCCTAGTTTGAGAGTAATCAGGTTTTCTTCTTTTTTTTTTTTATTTTTTTTGAGGGAGAGGGAGGCCATGATCTAAAAATTAAGTAATTTAGGGGCACTCTAAGCAAAAAAAATACAAAATTATCAATTCAAAATTGCTAGAGTTCTCGCCAAGTCTGTGCCTGGATAGGTGGGGGTAGAGAATTCCCCAGATTCACTTGAATCCTGCTGAATTTGGCTGGAGGGAGGGGGGGTTAGGTTGTGTGTCGATGTTGTGCAGACAGACCCACCTGTTAATGTTGCTGATAACAGGAGGTAGGAAAGGATATCTGGGGTTAAAGACTTCTGGAGAACCACAGATGGAGAAAAGGAGCCTCTTCCAGAATAGAGGTCCCTCCTGTTCAGTGAGGGCGAAAAGACTAACTGCATAGATGCACAGCCTCTTCAGAGCTCCCTTTGCACTGCTGACCCTGCCTTCAAGTTGGACTCATGGCTTCCATTAGACCATGGATTCCCAAGGGCAGGCTCAACATATTCTTTCCAAGACGCTCCTCCATTCCCACTCTACTCCCTGTCTCTGAATATTTTAGGGAATGATCTGCATGCAGTAAATATGGAGAAGAAACCTGGTTGGATGTGTGGAAGGATGAACAGGTGGATGGAAATCCTTAGTAGGTCCGTATTTAGTGGAAAGATCAGGCCCTACCTGAAAGCTTCCCTAGCGCTCAGCTCTTCCTCTTGGTGAATTTTTCATTCTGACCAATCGCAAGCCCTCCACAGGCAGGCTGTGTTCGACTTGTCATTGTGAACACCCCAGTGCCCGATAGAGAGTTGAGTATCTTAGAGAGACCTGAGCAGGGTTGGTGGTCTGCTCCGTGGATGTATCTTTGGCGTTAGAATGATGGTGGACCTACTGTGTGCAAGGAAAAGATGGGCTGCCTCCGGTTTGTAGGAGGCTGCTTTCGTTGTCATTAAAGAGGGGATCCTTAGAAAACGGTAGAGTTCTATAACGGTCTCTGTAGGCACCAGGCAGGAGTGGTTAGAAGTCACCCCCCAACACTAAGCTTCTGCCCTTCTTGACCTTCCATCCATACCCTGCTCCTCGGTAGCCCCATTCAGGCCCTCTGAGGCTCAGGGGCCTCTTGGGAAGCTCCCATTTAGCAGGGTCAAGAGTGGCGGTGACGGGGCCACGTGGGCTGAGAGCACTGGGACTCTCAGACCCCCGTGAGCTGTTTGCTAACTGATTCTCTAGGCCCATAGACAGATGGGTTCCCTGAGGGCCCTGCTCTCTGTCTGGGGGAAGGAAACACCCAGGACTGGTTGAATTCCAGTGAGAACGTTGCCGGCGTTGATTTGCGGTTTGACAGTCAAAAATAATCCAAGCATTGCTTTGCATGTGATTTATACAAGTGTCTTAATTGGCATCTTGATTATATGATTGCGTGAAGTGCTGTTTTTAAGAAGGTGTATCTCTAAATAGAAAAAAGAAGAAATATACAGCTGCGAAGTGTATGTGAAGCTTGCAGTCATCTATGCCTTTCCCCCTATTTTTTTGGCACGACACCACATTTTCCGGTTTCTGCCCCTGTGCCGGACCTTTAGTGGGAAACATTCCCCCAAATTACATAAATCTTTCCTGCAGACGTGGTGCTTGGTCTGCAGTTTCTCCCTGGGATCTGCTGCACAAACTCAGAGATGTGGTCTCTCCTAGCCTGATTACAGCTAATTATTTTAGAAATACATTTTAAAGGCAAGTTATCTTAACTTTATGGCTAATCCGATGGAGAAGATCTAAGGAAAACCTGAAAATCATAAAACGTTCCAGAACATTATATTTTATGCAGTCCAGAATGTGACACATGGGGTCTTTAATAATTCACTGCTTGTTAACATTAAACAACTGTTAACATGCTCAAATAATTAGTTATGCTTGCTTGACATGTTTGCATCTTTAATAATTGATGCATTTATCTTAATTACTAACAGTATTATGGTCGTAATATGCATCTTTTTTCTATCTTAAAATTTTAACAAAAACTGACTTTTTGCCAAAAATGATTATGCTCTAAGTTTTAATTACTCATTGTAATTAAATTGCAAGCTGCAGTATTTTACTAAAATATCTTTCACAAAAATATTTAATGGAAAAGGGGTGATTTGTTGTTTATGCAGCCAAGTTAGTAAATATTTCATAAGTTTGATATTACCCTTTCAGAGCGGATATAAAATAACATTGCTTTCAAGATATGAGTCAATTTAAAAGTCTTCTAGAGCTGAGAATTTTCTGCCATTTCTGCCCCAAATGTCACCCCCCACACACACACACAGACCACTGGAGAAGCCTGGCAGCATTCTTTGTATGAAAAAGAAAGATTTCTTTAACGAGCCAGGCAAATGTGAATTTTGACCTCTGTTACCAAAGGTGGTCTTGATTGGAAATCAATGGAAGAGCGATGTCCATGATGTCCATGCGTTTCCTATCTCCTAACCCCTGGCCCTGGTTGATTGTGACAATGAGCCGAAAAGAATGGCATTGAAGTGGCCTTTTTACTAGATTTCTCTTGTATGAGGAGGCAGATACTTGCTCCATTGTCCAAGCTTTGTCAAGGTGCCCACATGCAACTGGAAGGTGACAAGTGGACTCAGGAATACCTACTTCTGTACAGAACCATAACCCCAAGAATGGTCCAGAGAAGGAGGGAGAAGCAGCTACCTCATTGAGCAATGAGGAAACTGAGGCTTATTGACCTACCAGCCAAGGTCCCACAGAGTGACCCAGGTAGAAAAGAAACCAGATATTCAGATAGCATGTCCAGATACCTGGAAACCTTCCCCTTAACCTGTAGGGTTGTGCTTTAGGATGCAAGGCAAAATCTTGTCATCCCAGTTGCCCAGCTCCATGAAACATTCCTTCACTTTCTAGGCCCCTTAACTGGAATCTCATTCAGTTGGGCTCTGTTTTCCCTGCCCTGGGACTCACCTAGGCCAAAAGCATAAAGAACTCCATGTAGCTGGGATTTGGGAGAAGCCCCAACATGTTTCACTAGTTGATTAGTCACTGCTGTAAATCATTAGAGGTTTTCAAGATGCAAATCAAGCAATTATGGGGCTCTTTGGAAATGACTAGCAGACCAAGAGTAAATCTGAGTGCTGGCAGAGAGAGGCCTGGCCAGCTGAGGACCTGGCTCTCCCACACGCCTCTGCATCTTGCTTATATGAAATCCTTTTCTTTGTCAATGAAAATGCCTAAATTCTTGGAGATCTAAGAGGAAGACAAGGCTACTGGACACCTTGTCTAATTCAACAGCACCAGGATCAGTTAATATGCATTTAGTTGCAAATAGCAGAAAACCTTGACTTTTGCTGTCTTTAAAACATAGAAGTTGGCTGGGGATTTAGCTCAGTTAGTAGAGTAGCTTGCCTGTCATGTACAAGGTCCTGGGTTCAATCCCCAGAACCACAGGAAAAAAAAAACAAAAAACATGGAAGTTGATTTTTTTTTTCCATTGGATATCCAGAGTTTCTGGGAGGAGATGGAGTGAGATGGCTTCGTTCAAAATACAACGGTTCAATATTCTCATCAAGGACACTGGTTCTTTCCGTTTCCCCAGTCTGCCACCCTGAGAATCTGCTTCCTTAGAAGCCTGGACCCCTTTGGGTCACACAGTGGGTGCAGCTGTTCCGCTCTCACCATTAGAGATGACACATGGAAGAAGGCAGTGGGTGCTGTCACTGGGCCATCTAGAGGGGACTCACAGATTTCAATTCATTTCTCATTGCCAGATTGGTTGGCTGCTTCCTCTTGAACCCATCATAGGCAAATGGGGGAAAAAAATAACAAAGCCTGCCTTATGCTTCCCATACCCAAGTGGATTTGGTGTGGAACTCTCAGCCATTGTCTCCAGCACATTCTCGCACGTCCCCCTTCTCTTTCTCCGCCGTCATTTGCCGAACACCAACCTCCACACTTGGTGTAAGGCATTCCTGGGAACACAAAGTGAATAGACATAGATCCCAAGCTAAGAAAGTTTCAGATAATAGGAAAATGAGACATGTTCAAAGAAAAAAAAAGGTAAAAAAAAAAAAACCTAAATGGAAACCAACTAAAATTGTTTAGAAGAATAGCTAACAAACGCTTAGCTCAGCACAATTCACTAGAAATTTTCTAAACACCTTCTATGTGCATAGGCACAGTTAAGGTGTTATTTAGGAGATGAAAGAACATAAAAAATGCATTTTGCCTGTTATAGACCTTAGTTAAGGACACCAGATATGTATTCAAGGGATTGTCTCTTGTCTTTTCCTTACTCCAGGCACAGGTGCAGATGGCCCTTGGCTAGTTTAAAGGAGTATTTATGAAGAGTAATTTCAAAGCTTCTGTTGGGACTTTGCATAGCTAAGAGAGTGGCCATTAAGATGTGTCTGTCAGTGGAGAAAGCTTTTCACTCTAAGTAACAGAGGACCAGATTAACTGTGTCTTAAGCATCAAGGACATTTATTGTTAAGATGTCTCCAGGCTGGCAGTCAGCTCCGCCATGTAATCGAGGTTTCAGAATTTTTCTAGCTTTCCATTCTCTCACCTTTAGCTAGAGCTAGGATTTCATATGTGTGCCTTTTGCTTTATGGTGGCAAGATGGCCGATGCTACTGTAGGCATCGAATCCATGTTCAAAGTCAGAGAGGTGGCCCAGCCTGGTACACTTCCCCTTTATATCTGTCTTTTTTTTAATCAGGAAGAAAAATAACTTGCTTAGATGTCGACCAGCAAATCTCCCCTATATCTTAGTGCTCAGAACGGGCTTCTTGGTCACTCCAATGTGCACGGGAGATGGGAAATTCAGAGTGAGGGATGAAAAGAGAGAGGGGTTTGAGAGAGGCTTTAGGTTCTGCAACCAATAGAGGGAGATATGGCTCAAAGCAGTATGTCTTTTCCCTATAACTGGCAGGAAGACCAGAGGGGGACACCAAGGGATAGTAAAACGATGGATGAAGAAGAAGCCTTCAGTGCTGTTCAAGGTCTTAAGAGTCCGTTCTTTATAGTGTTGCTATTCAAATTATGGAGCAGTTGGGCAAATATTGCTTTTCTCTTTTGTGACACTGGTTAGTTTGTGTGTGTATATGTGTGTGTGTGTGTGTGTGTGTGTGTGTGTGTGTGTGTGTGAGAGAGAGAGAGAGAGAGAGAGAGAGAGGGGGGGGGTGCTCTGGGAAAATTTGAAGAACCAAATCAAAACAGATCAGTCCTGTGTAGAGGTGAGAGAACATTCTCTCTCCCCCCTTTTGAGGGTCAACATTTAGGTCTGAGAAATGAACTGGCAGTAGAGCAACTCACAGGATAAAAGACCTACAAATTTATTACATACATCAAGGGCTTAACAGGAAAGTGAGTGCCCGATACCCAATGGGGTTTAGTATCTTAAATACCTCTTCATGGAGCAAGGGAAGCGGGAGATGTGGGCACTAGAGAGAGGGCAAGTGAATTTTAAAGGAAATGGTCCTGAAAAACAGACAATGATCTTAGACCAAGTTCCTTTGTGCTGAATGGGGTGCTAAATCCAGTCTTTTTTCCCAGGAGTTAATCTGGAGAAGTAGAGAGGGCAACTACAAAGAAAGTCCTTCTCTTTGTTTCCAAAGGGAAAGAGGGGCTGGAGATGCAGGCATGGGTGGGGAGAAGTCAGGAAGATTCTGGTTCTTCTTTAGTTCAAGGCATCCCCCATGCCAAAGTGCCATACTTTGGGGTATCATTTTTTGAACCCCAATATCAACAAACACCCTCCCAGTGCCAGAGAGATCTCTGCATGAAAGGACTGGGTATATCTGATCTCATGCCCCGTCTCCATCCCCATCCCTCCACCTGCTGCAAGCCCAGGAATGACCCAGGGATAAGGAGAAGAGTGAGGAATGGTTGGTTAAGGCGAGAAGTGGAACCACTTCTCAGATTACACAAGAATAAAAGACCTAACATGAGCATGTCTGGTGCAAATTTCACCCAGTTCCAACTCCTTAACTCAGCACGAAAAATCCTCCAAGACCTGACTTCTCCAGCTCTCAGTGCCACCATTCACACAGTTGCAGTCATCTTCATGCTGCTGTCTCCACACAGTCCCCCACCTGGGTCCCCCTGTGTCTCCACACCTCCTGTCTGTGTCCAGCTCCCCCTTCTGCTCTCCTGCCCTGGATTTGCTGCACAGGTGGCCTGTCTCTTGTGCGCAATGTCTGTGAGAGCAAGAACCACGACCCAGCTACATGGGGTACATGTCTCTTTGTCATGGTGGACAGAGGGGCATTGCAGCCGTGGGAACACAGGTGTTGGCCCAGAATATTGGGGTTTGACTTTTGGCCCTGTCAATTCTTAACTGTGTGACCTTGGGCCAGTCATTGAACCTTTCTGTACTTACATTTTCTCATGCATAAGAATGGGGATGACAATAGCTCTTACTTTCTCCTGTTATTTTAAGGATTATATGAATAAAAAGCTGGGACGCATTTGTATGGGTTCAACATCAGTGGACTCCAACACTTGCAGGCTGAAAGTAACCCCCCTCCCCCAAATTGCATCGATACTGAACACATACAGTCTTTCTTCTTGTCATCATTCCCTAAACAATACAGTGTAGCAACAATTAACATGGTTTTTATCTGACTTATTATAAATAACCTAGAGATGTGTGAAAGTGTACAGGGAAAATGTGTGTTTGGTTCTATGCGAACACCATACAAGTTTATGTGAGGGATATAAGTATCCTTAGATTTTAGTGTCTACATGGGTTGGGGAGCTGGAGTTAGTCCCCCATGAATACCAAGGGATGACTGTACAGGAAAAGCCCTTAGGACAGGGACTGAAAATCCCAGCAACTTAGGAGGCTGAGGCAGAAGGAGTGTAAGTTTGAGGCCAGGCTGGGCGAGTTAGGGAGCCTGGAGTAGCTGAAGACATACATCATGGTATAACCAGTTCTGCCAACTTGGGGCAGAAACTCCTGTCAGCTGCTTCATCTTTTCTAGTGATTTACTTGCGTTTCTCTATGAAGAGGGAGCCCAGGATTTCCCCCTTGAAGCTCTCCTATTCTTTAAATTTCCCAAGGGTTCAGGGGCCACTCCTGCCTCTGTGGGTCAGGAGTGATTGGCAAAGTCCCTTGGGTTCCTGGTGGTCACTTCCGTTGCTCCACAGTTTTGCTTCTCCTGAGGGCACCTGCCAGGCTGGATTGGGCTTCCTTCTGAAGAAGGAAGGAAGAGGCTTCCTGACCACGCCTCTGGGAAGAGCTTGCTGCATCTAGGTCTCTGTGTTGGATCTAGGTCTCTGTGTTCCCGTCCCCTTGCCTCGGACCTGCTTGGCCACCGATCCCTGAAGCTCAACAGAAGGGCCGGTAGAGGCAGAGAGGTCTCCTGTCTCAGAATCCCAGTGGCCCTACATCGGGTGTCTCTGTTGAGCTGTTCATCTTCGCCTTCCTGATTGCTGAGCATTGTTCCCTTGGGGTCCGTGGAGTCCGCTCTACCCTACGGGCATCCTGGGATCACCTTATGTCAACTCGTAGAAAGAAGATAGTAGAACTGGATGTCTTCTCAATAAAATAAATAGATTGCATATGGGCAGTGATTTTCCTCAAACAAAATTTTAATCAGCTGACATCTTTAAAATAGATTTTTTTTTTTGGTACTTGGGATTGAATCCAGGGGTGCTTACCCCACGGAAACACATCTACAGCCCTTTTTAATATTTTATTTAGAGACAGGGTCTTGCTGAGTTGCTGAGGACTTCACTAAATTGCTGAGGCTGAACGTGAACTCACAATCCTCCTGCCTCAGCCTCCTTAGCTGCTGGGATTATAGGTATGTGCCAGGCAGGGTGGTGAGGAGGAAGGTGCACCCCAGCCTTTCCTCCAAATGCCCACGTGGAGAGTTACTCTGGCAGGTTCTTGAGAAGCATGCCCTGAGTGCAGAATGTTTGTGCAGGAAGTCTCAAGGAAGTGCTTCCAGGGAACTATCGAGGGACTAGGAGAAGGAGATCAGGGAAGAGAGTGGTTCATTCAGATTTTCATTGCTGTGACCAAAATACCTGTAAAGAACAATGTAGAGGAGGAAATGTTTATTTTGGCTCATGGCTTCAGAGGTTCAGTCAATGGTCAGCCGACTCCACAGCTCCCGGCATGGGTGAGGCAGAAAGAACACTATGGTTCTACCTTCTAGAACTTGGTGGAGGAAAGAAGCTCAGTTCATGACGGCCAGGAAGCAGAGATCTCCACTCACCAGGGACAAAATATAAACCCCAAAGTCACACTCCTAGTAACCTACTTCCTCCAGACTCACACCACCTGCTTACAATGACCACCCACTTAATCCATGCAAGTGGATTAATCCACTGATTAGGCTACTGCTGTCATAATCTAATCATTTCACCTCTTGCATTATCTCACACATGAGCTTTGCAGGGACACCTCATATGATTTGCAGGACAAATCTTAACAAGGAAGAAACCAAGCAAAGGTGAGGTTTCAGGCAGAGTCTCACAAAAGGTGGCTACAACCTGATCCCACTCTAGGGGCCTCCAGAGTGTTAGTTACACTCAGAATCTTTCAATTCCAGGAGAAGTGACAGTGGTTTTTCACATCTGTGGATCCTAGATTAAGGGTGACAACCCCCCCCCTGCCCTGTGAGCGAGGTAAGCACTTTCTAAGGCATTTTACACTCAATCTTCTTGGGATGGTTCTCCCAAGATGAGATGTTTGTGCTGGAGGATGAAAGAGAAAGTATTCTCAAGTGTGTGGGTGGGGGACACAGGACATGATAAGATGGGAGATCTGGAATGAGCTGCAGTGACGTGGTGGCTTCGAGGGGAATGAGACTGAATCTGGAGAGAGAGGAGTCAGGGGGACAGGGAGAAGTCCTGGGGCTGCGGGGACCCCTCCAGCCTCCCTTCCTGTGGACCTAATCCCAGGGGCCTGCAGAGAAGAGGAGGGAGGATCCAGGGAGGGAAGGTGGATGGCAGAGTGAGGGCAGTCTGTGCCCCTGCAGAGCACTTTTCCACGGATGTGTTTTTCTTTCCAACTGTATAGTTAATTTATTTATCTGACCACTCGGGAAAGGAAGAAAAGTACCATTTTATGAGTCCAGGACAAAATCAAAAACAATAGCACATTTAGGTGCCTTAATTTTTCTGTTCCCAGAGATTTATTTCATTTTATTATATTTGACAGCAGTCAACAAACAACAAATAGGCGGCCGAGTGCAGCCCTCTCAGCACATAATGGTTTGTATTCTCTGTGCACAGGGCAGAGATTTTTTACTGCATACATCATTTGGAGCTTGCTGCATTGATCCCAAAAAGTAACATACATAACTTCGCTCTCCTGGCACAAACCAGCAAAGCATATCCGGTGCTGAGTGCGGCCACACAGGAGGGCATGACTCCCCTTGGGAGAAGGGAGTGGAGTCTGTGCAGTTTCAGGTCGTGGGTGTGTGAAGCCCATGCATGTGAGGATAGTGTGTGTGTGTGTGTGTGTGTGTGTGTGTGTGTGTGTGTGCGCGCTCAAGCCTGTGGCTTGATTGTGGGGTTGTGTGTTTGTGGATGTTGCAGGCAGAAAACCTCATGGTGCAATGGCACTTTCTAGTAGGCATCAGAGAAGTTGTAGTCTTGGGGAGTCATTGGGTGGGCTTGAGCACCCTGAATCTGAAAAATGTACGGCCATGTCAAATGAGGGTTTTGATCTTAAGAGAGTGATCATGATTCAATCAACTTGTGCCCTAGGTTTGTCCGCCTGGAAGCCTCATGGAGGGCCATACCTATATTCAGATTTTAATTCCTCCTTGTCTCATCCTACATCTGCTCACACTGGGATTCTAATCCTCGCCTGAAGACTCCCTCGGTCATCTGAGTAGGTTCCCAGGGTGCTGATCTTTCTCATGGGTTTCTGCACCCACCCTCACTGCCATTGTTGCTTGGATTCATGTGGATGATGTCCACTGTGCCCATGGACACCACTGGAAGCTCACAGACCACCCTCCTTACACTGTGCTGGTCACAAGGCAGGAGATGAAGTGAGGCCTTCGTCAATTACTGGCAACATTACCTTCTGGGAATCCTTCATTGAAGCCTTGCTGACAGCATCCAGAAGGAAGCACTAAAACAGCAAGTAGGAACAACTGGCTCCAGAGCCCACAGGCCCAGCCCCAGCCTTGCAAAAGGTCCCAGGAGGTGCAGCCTTCTACCTCCTTATCAGTGTGCCGCTGGGGTGCCAACGACAGGCTTGTCCCCAGCAAGGGTAAGTCCATCCATCCGACTCCATGTCCTCAGAGTCCAGCTGCAGCTTGAAAAGAGAAGGAACTTGCTGCACTGATCCCCAACATTAGGAGAGGAAGATCTTCCCTAGGATGAGGCTGGTCTTGTTGGTTTCTGTTTCTTGACTTCTTCTGCTGTGATGATTGACAGTTGGTGAGTCCAGCTCTTTCAGAAGAAACCTCTAACCTTCTTAATTATGGCCATAAAAGAACAATCACTAGGAAGATGCAGAGTTACTCTAGAGGTTGCCTTTTTAGACTGACATTCCCCAGACTGAGGCATCAGTCATTCACAGTGAGCTTGGTCATGGGAGGGCAGCTTCCCTGGCCAAATGCTTGGAGGATGCTCAACTGTACCCCAAGTGACTGCTTAGGCTCAACACTCAGGCCTCTGTAGCTACCCTCCTGCCTAAATCCAGAGGCATAAAAGCTACACTCCCCACCAGAGCAACAAAACCATTCAAGAGCAGTGCTGGATCAATCCAGAACACGGATTTTCCTGCATTCCTGACAATGGTGAAGTCTATTCTGTCCAGATGCACTTGGATAGGACGTGCTTTACACTCAGAGCCTGTGGGGCCATGCAGGGGTGTTTACCTGAAAGAAGACACAGCTTTTCCAAAGACATTTTTCAAATATCCTTTTTTGAGAGAGAAAAATTCTGGACAGACTGACAGAGAAGCTCTTGCAATGTTTGTTCTTCTCATCAAAATTGAAACAAACTTTTTATGTCTCATCCCAGGAACCTCGTGATGCATGGATTGTTTTGTCAGGAATTCAATGTTTAATGGCATTGAGTAGCCACAGTGTACCAGCACTGAGTCCACGTTTTTCATTTTAAAGCTCACACAGAGAAACGGCTGGAACCTGGGAATATCAGATGCCTTTATGCTCTTTGTCTACCATCACAGAGCTGCTCAACAGACTTGGTTTCCTACAGACCCTCCCAACAGCAGCAGGGTTACAGAGGAGACCCGAGAACCTCCATGTGGCCTTGTGATTGGTTCAGGGACCCAGATTCTAGGTGAAAGGAGACACAGCCCCACCCCTTCCCAGGACTCACAAGTCTCTGTATTATTTTCTCTGTGCTTAATATGGTCTCAGAATCTTCTAGATGTTGACCCAGCATGTGCAGAGAACTCCAACTGGAAAGGGTCTTCACAGGTATGCCTCTGTATCTGTGAGATTAAGTCACGCACCAGGACAGCGTGGTGTCCAGGTCAGCGGAAAGACAAGGGGCTGGGCCAGACATTATCCCAGATTCCAAACAGCCCCATCCACTCTGCTGTTCCAAGTGAGTGGCCCCCTGAGTGATTGGGGGCCTATGACTTATTAGGGAAAAACACAACAGGAGAATGAATTCATGCATTTAATTTTGCCTAGCGTTGGGATCTGAGTGGACAGAGTCCCTCTTCCCCAGCCTTCCTCCATTTGGTTCACCAGAGCACGAGATTCAGAAAGGAACTTGAGGGCTGGGTTATGACCAGTGGCTGAACTTCAGGTCCGGATTGACCACTGCCACTGCCCATTCTCAGTCTGGCGTTTCCAGGACTTCACTCAGAAGAAGAAAGAATCATGAAATGAGGAGGCAGAGCTGCAGGGCAAGGCCATAGGCTCCCAGATTCCCACAGAGAAGACCTTTCTTTCCCTCTCTTTGTGTCCCAATGGCCTGGGCAAAATGGTGCAGGTAAGATGGGGAGCTAGACTATCACCAAGCTCCCTCAGCTACCTACGGGGTTAAGTGCAGACCGGGAATTAGGACACATGGGGGGGGGGTCATTCCGTGAGTTAGTGGCATACAAGGTGATCTCCACCAAGTCACCTGGGGGCACCTAGATATTCACAGAAATCACGTATCAGGAACCATGGTGCTACCTGGGAACCAAGTCTCCCTCTGCATTCTTCTCTGATAACCATATCCACAAGGGAAAGCCCAGCAAGTAAGGGAGAGCCATTGTCTTGAGGGTCTGAAGCCGGAGTTCTTTGGGGTCAGTCAAGTTCTTTTTGAAGTTTGGCCACAAGAACCTCTCCTACCTTGACAGGGTTCCGGGGATTCTAGCTCATATCAAGGATAGAGGCTTCCCAGGAGAACACATTGTCTGACTTTTCAGTAGGGACTCCATGGCTCTGGCCCAGGGAGACAGGCTTTCTGTTCCTGGGTCTGGGCCTGGCATTCATGAAGCCTGAAACACTGAAGATGTAACTTTAATGGTCTCCACTAATTCATGGTCTGCCTTTATGCACTTAAAAAGAGAACCCTTCCTTCTCGTGACACCTCCATTTATTCAGAATTAGCATGTAAAACCCTAAATTAGGCATTCTGCACTTGGATTCTGACAGAGCCATTACTTTTTATGCTGAGAGAGTTGAGTTAATTTTAAATTATTGAGGCCCAGCACCTGAGTGAAGCAAACGTCTTCACACAGATCGGGCATCTGTGGGCTCCACTAATGCAGAAACACAAACCGGATTAAAGTCCATTTCTCCTCTGTGGGCCAGATTCATATATACGAGGGACCCAGAGAGAAGCCTGGTGTGGCTGTTAATTTTGCCAGAGTGGATTTTGGGCAGGAAGAGGCCAGCCTTGGTTCTGCAGTATCCTCAGTGCTGATTTACAGGTATCATCAGCCTGCTTGACCCAGCTAGGGAATGAAAGGCATCCTTTCTGAGCCCCTCTTCTCTGTCTGCCACAGTGCCTAGCACCACAAGGAGTCCTTAGAGGCAGAGCCACCTGGGACAAATGAGAAGAATATTATGGTTAAAGGGGAAAAGGAGCCAGGGCTCAATGTTCCTGATCTCAGTATGCACCCAATTCCCTCATTTCCCTGCCTGCAGGACACTGGTGACTTCTAGGACCTGCCAAGGTCTCCTTAGCAATGTGCGTGGCCAGTGCCCGTTAGTGAGGTCACTGCAAGATGGCTTTTGTTTTCTAAAACATTTACAACAATTCCCCATGCCCCAGCGCCCCCACTAGATTGCTTTAAGATACAACTTTCAGCTGGTCCCAGGGGTACACGCCTTTAATCCCAGAGGCCCGGGAGGCTGAGGCAGGAGGATCGCTGTTTCAAAGCCAGCCTCAGCAAAAACAAGGCCCTAAGCAACTCAGTGAGACTCAGTCTTTAAATAAAATACAAAATAGGTCCCGGGCATGTGGCTTGGTGGTACACTACACCTGAGTTCAATCCCGGGTAAGCCCCCACCCCCCCAAAAAATGTGTACAGCTTTGAGCCACTAGAAAGAAACTGGCAAGACAGTATAGGAAAAATAGAAATGGTTTCCCCCTACCAAAGCTGCCCCCAGGAACTCAAGAGCTGAGTTGCCAGCCAGCACACCACAGAGCTGCATCTCAGGGTACTCCTATCCCCGAGGACCTGTACTCTGCTGGGGCACCTGCACTCTGCTCCCAGGTGGCTCCTCTCCTCACCCAGTGGTTCAAGCTTTCTCCAGGAACCTCCCGTTGTTTGCCCTTAGCACTGTCCTTCCCCAAGGACACTCCCAAGGCAGCAGTATTCCCAGTTGTAGGTCTGCACTGTCCCCATTTAAGGTGGCACGGGTAAGCACCCTGGCCAGATGTTACACAGTTCAGAATTTATGGATAATCACATCTTTGACATAAAGTGCTAATTTTACTCTCTGCAAAAATTTGAGCTGCTCTCTAAGCAAATCTAACAAGTATGTTGATTCCGTAAATCGGAACTGTCAAAACGTTATTGGCAGTTTGGTTGTAGGCCATCTTAATAGCTCTTAGAGGCCCTGTACTCTCTTAACCAGAGCTCCTCTCGGCCAGAGTGGACAGATCCGAGCTTGGGAACTTATGTCATGGGTAGAGTCATTTGTTAGCCTCTGTGAAAACTGGGGACTTCAGAGAGAGGGGACTGGGATTGTTATCTACCTTAGAGCCTGGGAGACTCCAACCCAGGGCCTGTGGGGACAGCAGAGTCATGAGCTAGGATCAGCATTCAGCAGACTGCCTGCAGCTGTGTGGAGCCTCCTAGGAGCCTAACCTGATCAACTTTCAGCCTGAGCTTGAACTAAATCCAATAGAGATTGGCTTGGAGCAAGAGACAGCTGGCTGCCTGGGCCCTCTGGAGTGCGGAACCTTGGGAGTGGCAGGCCAGAAACCTGGAGAGGCAAACCCAGCCTCACCCTTGTGTGAAATGCAAAATGGATTGAGGGGCACCTTGCAAAGACTCTCCTGGATCTCTGCTCCTGACCTTGATAACAGGAAGAACCCTAGGTTCCCGCCGTGTCTATCCCAGGACCACGGCAGGCAGCCCAGCTCAGCCCAGACTCCGAAGGCCTCTTGGCCTCCCGGTGCTGCAGAGCACTCCCATTCATCTGCCGGGAAACAGGCGGCGTGGCACCGAGGAGTGTCGTGTTCAGTTTTAAAATGCCACAAATAACAGATTTATAGATTTTTCTAAATACATTATTTTAGCTTGACAGCATTAATCATTCATGCTTCCTTCTTTCATTTTTCTACCTGCAATGGATTATTGAAACAGAAAATAACAACGAGAAAGGCTAGCAGCAGTATCAAAATGTCAAGTTTGTACTTACAGTTGTATGGGCCCAGACAGGGTCAAGAGCCCCAATTATTTGTGTATGTACACAGTGGTACGACACGAAAGGTTATGTCACCTGCAGCTATTTTCTTGCAGATTTAAATAGGACTGATATTCAGCTGTACAGTGAGCTGCTGACATGGAACAGAGAATTGTAAAATACTGCAAACTCTGGTGTCAGAACCTAAAATATGAATTGGGTGATTGCAAGGTATAGCTGTGGGCAGCACCGCACGTCGTGGTGAGAATCCACTCAATTACTTTGGGTTATTCCCAAACTGCTTTTTTTCACTTAAACATAAGGCAAGACTGAAATCACAGGGCCAGGTGGTGGGGAGGACTTCAAGCGTCTACTTTCCAACACGTCTCCTGGAGATCAAGAAAGTGCATGCACACCAACCATGCCTGACCAACCAAGAAAGGACAGATCAATAAGTGTCACCCGGGGCCCCTTGGCTGGTGACGTTGTTGCATGGATTGGATAAGCAAGGCCTGTTATGCATTTTCTGTAAATTATTGTTCTTCTTTAGAATAAAGCCATTTCATGGAAAGATCTGTATGAGCAATTTGCTGTTTGGTCAATAAATGTAGAGCTGAGTTTCTCTTTTCTTTTTCTCCCCCCAGCCCTCCTCCCTGCATTGGTGAATGTTGAAATTCACTAGTCTTCCTCATAAGTATTCATTGAGTATCTGTAGTCGATAGATGAATGAAATTGTACATGGGAATAATGTAGTAGATTCTGCAACATCTTTTCCCGGACAACTCTGCATCTTATTGGATCCCTACCACCACTGGATGAGATATGTTTAGCCAAAACAAACAAAGAAAGAGGAAAAGGGTCAAAAAGGTTCGTCAATTATTAAAGGCCACTCAGCTGCCAATTAGTAAAGAGAGCTCAAGACCACCATTGAAATTCCTCCACCCCATGTGCTGTGGATAACTTCTGTCCCCACCTCAAAGGGCTGTGGGCCGCATAGTTTAACTAGCAGTGCAGATGGTATATATTCTGTTCCTGGTTTTACCCAGCATATGGGGCATTAAAAAGCAACTGGGCTAAATTAGGTCAAGGTTTTATGCACCAGTTTGACAAAGGACTGGAGAATTCAGAAGGTGGTTATACCCAATGGCAACATTTTTTTTTTTGTAGTGCCATAGTAATGTCATCTTTACAAATGACAGCATAGAGAGAAGATGGCTTTTGAACAGTCTATCCAGTAATTCCTTATCTGGGCACTGTCCCATCCCTCCATGTGTATTGTCCCTATTCTCACAATTCCCAAGCTTCAGCCAAGCCACTGTGCCTCCAGTGCTTGAGGACATGTCCAACATTTTTGCTGGTTCTGCCTCTGCTATCTTAAGTGGTTTTCCTCTCCACGTTTTATTCCTTCCTTTTCATTTATCAAATCCTTGTTGCCCCTTTTCCTGGCTCTGCTCAAGATCTCACTTCCTTCGGAAATTCTTACTAGGGCAGCTTCTGCTGTATTCATTCGGACTGATGGAAGAAGCCAAAATTGATCGCCGAGAATGTAGGCAGAGAGGAAAACAAATATCAAGATGAGAAGGGTGCACGGGAGGAGCTCCAGAAACCAAAGGGGAAGAAAGATGTTCCCAGGCCTCCAAGTTGGATGGAATGAATGGATAACAAGGTATGAAGGACTGACACATATCCCAATACGGATGGACTTTGAAAATAGCAATGTTAAGTGAAAAAAGACAGTCACAAAAGAACACATGGTATTATTTCTTTCTTACGAAGTATTCAGAGAAGGCAAATCTATGGAGACAGAAAGTAGGATATAGCTGTCAGCAACCAGGGAAGGAGAATGGAAAGGCGATTGCACAATGAATCTGTTTTCCTTTTGGGTCGGTGTGAACATCGTGGCACAACTCTGCAAATATACAAAAACCACTGAATTTACAAGGATAAATTTTCCGATATGTGAATCATAGCTAAAAAAGAAAAAATAGTGGGAACCAGGAACAAGATGTTCTCAGGAGCCTCTCCTCACTTCCCTCATCTGTTTCCTTCTCTTTTAGGAGCAGCTTGCTTACTTTCTTTGTTCTGAAATCCAAAATGTTAGCAAATGGTCTCTTGCAGCTCCTGCACGTCCATTACTTTGAACAAGAGAACAATCATAATGAGGCTGGGATCTTTGAATCATAACTCCAAATGTCCCAGGGAAGGATCATACTGCCATAACTGGGGTGAAAGTCGTATCATTAAATAATCTGGATTCTCAGAACAAAATAGAGAATGAAGGAAAGAGGAAATTCTTGAAAAAGGGCTAGAGAAGGGCAGACCATCCTTATAAAGGACCATCCACCATTAATACTGATCTTCCAATATATGACTCACGTTAAAAAAAAAAAAAAAGAAAACTGTTATATGGATAGACACAGACACATAGCTCTTTCTATTTTACTTTTACCAGTGATTACAGTCATACATAATAGCAGGGTTCATTGTGACATGTTCATAAATGCATATAACTTACATTTCAATCCCTAGTCCTTCCCCTTTCCTGCTGCTCCCCCCTTCCTCTCCTTTATTTATTTATTTATAATAGTGCATTATAGTTCTGCTTAAAAGTGGGTTTTATTGTGTACGTCTGCATGCACATACATGATTTGGTCAATTTCATTCTGCATTTCTTCCCCTCTCCCATTCTTCCTCCCACCATCTCCATCCCCTTCTCCTCCACTGTTCTCCCTTAGCTGTTTATTTAACTCTTCTGGTTTCATCTAACTACATTTTTCCTCCTTCCACTTCTTGAGTCTAGCTTCCTCTGATGGTTTCTTCTTTTTTTGCTGTAAATCTTATTTTCTCAATTATATTAAAATTTTTTGAGGTGCAAGGGCCATTGTCTTCCCTTTGTCTTTAGAGGTAGCATGCAGGCATATGCTAGAGTTCAATACGGGGAGTGAGGGTCCAATAGGAGTTGGACCCAGATTTTATACAAGATCATACAATTTTGGATGCTATCTTTAACAATATGTTATGCAGACAAAATTAGGATTGCAAGTAAATATTGACTTAGAGTAAGAAGAGAAATCACCAACGATATACTTTGACAAAGCTGACACATGTCACAAATATGTCCGAAGAAAGCACATTTATTAATCAAATTTTTATTAATTAATATTCTGTTGCATCTCTACAGTACATTTTTTCCTACCATTTTTTTCACTCTGCATTCTCTTTGATCAACAATTTTATAATGTCATTTTCTATAGTGGGAATAGAAAGATCCTTCCTCTAGCATGCATAAAACATGCAAATTCACACTCAGATGAATTTGCTGGGTGACGTACTGCTACAGATTTGTGTCTTACAAACATATGAATTCTTATACATTCTGTTTTTCTTATCCTTCATCAAAAAGGAAAAAAAAGAAGCATGGTGTGTTTATAATTATATTTTATGTTAAATAAATTCCTTATGAGAATTGACTTTCATTTTCAGTAGGCATTAATAATAATATACACTACATTAATAATTTTACATGTCTGATGACTGCAAGCATTTTTTACAGGCTAGCATTTGGCTTCACACAGCACAAAACTCTTCAATCCTTCAGAATCCTGTGTAGGTGCCATTGTATACACAAGTATCTCAGTAGAATCTCTAGTCCTGCGTGGATTTCTGTCTCTGTTGCATGCATGGGGCAGATTGGGAAATCAGAGCAAGAAGGATATTCCTCAAGTCATTCCTGCAAGCCATCAGTATGGCAAATATGCAGCTGTACACAAAAGTCATTATAAATACATAAATGCATTTTTTTGCAAACCAAAAATGGATTTATCTGCTTTAACCTCCCTTAGTCAGAATCCTGAAATGCCTATGGCCCATCTAACTCCAACCTATATAAGAAGACATATCTGGGAGAAGTCAAGAGTAGAAAGAGGCAGGACTCGTTTTGGTTAGAGGATCCCTGATTAGGATAACCATTCCTATTTTGGGCAGACATTGTTCCCATTCGCCAAATCAGTGAGAAAGAGGCACCTGATTTGCAGGAAATCCAAAGACTCACTTATTCATATTGTCATCTGTCAGAAGTTTGCGAAGAACAGGAGAAAAAAATCCCCACATCACAGTTCAGATTTTATGTCACATCACTATTGTCAAGGGTGAAATGATGGGAGGGGGGATAGTAGAGGATAGGAAAGGCAACAGAATACAACAGACACTAGTATGGCAATATATAAAATAGGGGATGTGTAACCGATATGATTCTGCAATCTGTATACGGGGTAAAAATGGGAGTTCATAACCCACTTGAATCAAATGTATGAAATATGATATGTCAAGAGCTTTGTAATGTTTTGAACAACCAATAATAAAAATTTTTTAAAAAGGGTGAAATGACATAAATTCATTTTCGATAATTAATAAAAAGCAGCCATTAGCCCATACAGCTTTTATTTTAAAGTGAGCCTAGTCTTCTTTCCTGCCCCATCACCAACCCCCTGTCATCCTAAGTCTCTTATTCTGCCCAGGATTTTTATTTATTTAAAGACAACTTAGTAAAATGACTGGAATTGCTTCAGCCGATACAGAGCAAGTGACCCTTCACAGAGAGGCTTAAGTAACAATGAGAATGTTCTTATTGGATTATGTAAGCAAAAACTCCAGAGTCAAATGGCCTTGGGCACAGCTGAATTTAGGGACAAAAGTGATATGAGTGGGATCTGGCTGTTCTCCCCACTCAGTTCCTCTCCTGGTGGTGGGACAGTGGTGGCCTGAAGCTCCAGACTTTCATCTTCTTGGCTTTGAGTACCCTGGAAAACAGGAGACATCTGCTCTTAAAACATCACAACAAAGTTACAGTTCTGACCCTTCAACTGTGATAAGATCACAGAGCCATTTCTGCATCCGATTGCTGGGATTGCAAAGTGTGATTTCATTGTCGGGGACTGAGACATGAGTCCACCCTGGTTGGAATAGCAGTGTCTGCCTCACTCTGAAAACACAGGCTGAGAGTAGGAGAGAAAGGGGGGTCCTCCGAAACATGGATGCTGTTCATGGTTCAGGGTCTGCCAGTCAACCACCAACCAACAGCTTTCCTTCCAAACTCACCTTGAGACAATTCCTCTAAGACTTAGAGCCATAAGACCAGGCTGTAGGACCCACCATAAAGGCATTTGAACTGTCCTGTAGGGTGGTTCCTTGTGAGACGACATCATGCCAACACAGGTTTGTCATAGCCAACCTACCTAAGCAAAGGGGACAGCCTCATACCCCAAATCCACAAGCATAGATGCAGTGACATGGAATGTAGTTATTCAGACAGCTGTTAACTGTGATTCTCCATAAAGGTGGTACAAACAGACCACTGACAATTGAAAGTTTTATTTAGATTTATTAATTCCAGAATGCAGTTGAAATGTGGAGAATATTGATTGTAATGGCCTCTGTTTTAAATATAATTAATTCATGATCTGCATAATTGCTCATTACCTGTACCTTAATTATGGGGCATAAAACATTGTTTATCACTAACATAGTACTAATGGGAAGACAGGCTTTCTCTGATAACTTAGGATTCTTGATATTTTTGTTGAAGAGAGCAATGAGACATTTCATTTTCTTTAGAGGGAGAGAGAGAAAATAGGAGACTGTGTCTCCAATGACAACCAGTATGCAGAGACAACCTGATAAACACAGGGCATTTATGATTCTTTTATGACTACATTTTCTGACAAGATAAAGTAAATACTCTTTTGTGGGACTTTACAACTGCACAAGGCTAAAGCTACTGTCCAAGGAAACTGAAAAATCTGAGTATAAATATACTGTGTTGGAGGCTGGCTGGTGGGCAATAAGGATCTCCTAGCAGCTTGACAATTTTCATATAATAACATGAAGAATTTCATGGTTTTTCTTCATCTTACTGCTAGTACCAGCACAATACATCTTTTCTAGGAAAAAAAAATTATACAAATCTATGGTACTTTCTGTTTTTTCCCATACACCATAAATCCTAAAGATAGTTCATGTGCCTATTACTGTTAGCAATTTTTTTTTTAAGATCGACCAACAAAACCTGAAATATACTACATATACAAAAAAAAAAAAATCACGTTGCCAGAGAATCCGAGTTAGGTGAGATTTTAGTGACTTTTGATTCTGTAGGAATTTTTTGAGAGTTCTTTTACAAAGCCCATGGTGAAAAATAAGTGAGAAGAGTGGTCCACGGGCATCTGTCTGTGTCGGTGCATGAGCTCAGCACTTGCAGTGGGAGAGACGTGCACTTGTCTAGCAGAGCATGTGAGTGGCACCCATAGTTATGGACTTCATCTGGTCATAGGAGCAAAACAAGATTAAGAGAGGTGTCTTTTCCCAAATGTTGCTCAACCTCTGTGGGTGTAGTCTTTTTCTGTGTGTGTGTGGGGGGGGGCACATGTTTTTACTGGTGCATTATAGTTGTACTCATTGATGGGATTTGTTGTTACCTATGCATACATGCACACAAGGTAATTTGGCTAATACCACTCCCCAGCACTTCCCCGTTCCCTCTCTGCCTCTCACTCTTTGGTCCTTTTCCTTTACTGATTTCCCTTTGAATTTAGGAGATCCACCCCTGACCTTTCTTTTCCTTTTTCCTCTCTAGCTACTGTATATGAAAGAAAACATATAACCCTTGACCTTCTGAGTTTGTCTTCTTTCACTTAACATGAGGGTCACTAGTTCTGCAGATTCCCTAATTTCATTTTCCTGTATGTCTGGATAAAATTCCATTGTGTATATATACCATGTTTTCTGTATCCATTCAACCACTGATGAACACCTAGGTTGTTTCCGTAGTTTGCTTATTGTGAACTGTTTTACTATAAACATGGGTATGCATGTATCCCTGTAGTAGCATGCCTTTAATTCTTCAGGATAGATACCAATGAGTTGCATAGCTAGGTCATATGGTGATTTCACACCTAGTCTTTTGAGGCACCTCCATATTGATTTCCATAGTGGTTCTACTAATTTACAGTCTCTGTGGGGATTGTCCTGGAAGCAGACCTGTTATTGTAGGCATGTTTACCCAAGTGGCCAAACAGAGATATGTCCCACTCTACCCAAAGCAGGGGTGCACCTTAAAGCAGAATTTCTTCACCATTGATCATATATGTGTGGTCATATTTTATGATGCATACATGCAAGCCACATAGTGCTGTCACATGTCTTCAATCTTAAAGTCTTGAAAATCACCTCAAGTTGGTGACTTACATAATCACTGAAATGATCAACCAAATGATGCACAACTTTGTGCTATCTGCTGAAGACAAAGGATTCATTTTATCAAAATGCCCAAATCTGTATTCGTTCAGAAGGAGTTTTGAAAATGAAAACAAACAACAACTGAAGATAAAGAAATATACAATAGAGAAAATAAAGAAATATATTTGCTGAAGAAAAAAAAACCCAGAAAACAAAATGAATGGATATTTTGAACCAACTTTTAATTTCATCCATCTACTTTTTCTCTACCATCGGTAAGTGTGACTGGACGGTTAATAGCATCCAGGTTGTGACATTTTAAAAAAAAATGAAATAAGAGATTTCCAGAAAAATAAATTGTTGTGTTCAAAGAAGGTACTGCTTCCTTTATATTGATCATAAAGGAAGAAGTTTACAATTCCTCTCAATAGAAAATCTCTTTTTGTTGAGCCTCCATTAAATACATGTTGACAGATATTAAAACGCTGTCTGAAAGGAGCCTGGGACTCTCAAGACTTCTGTCTGACCCCACATCCCACGAGTGGCTCAGAGCTTCTGAGCACAATGTTTTGCCTCCTCTGAAACAGCAACTCAGTTTTGCCGGGCTCTTGGAACAGCGTACGAGTCTGCCTGGGCGGCCCTTACAGGACACCATTTAAACAATAGACATTTATTTCTCATGGGTCTGGAGGCTGCAAGTCCACCCTCAAGGTGTTAGATGTCAACACGGCTGTTTTCTTCTGAGGTCTTTGTTCTTGGCTCGTAGATGGCGGTCTTCTCAGTCTTTACCCTCTGCACCTGTCTCTTTTTATAAGGACATGAGTGATATTGGATTAGCACCCACCTGTGGCCTTATTTTAAATTAATTACCTCTTTAAAGTCTCAAATACAAAATTCTGAGGTTCTGGGGGTTAATATCTCAACAGTGTGAAGGTTGGGTGGAGTATGAATTGGCAGAGAATATCCAGTCATGACAAAAAGTGAGCAGAGGGGCAGGAACTTCCTACCTCTCTACCCACATTGATGAATGCATCTTAGTAATGATTCTCAAGCGAGGGGAGAGGGGTTATTTAACCCTTGGGGACATATGGCAACACCTGGAGATATTTGTAGCATTTAACATTTCCCAGTGGGAGGGCTTGCCACTGGCATCTAGTACTTACTAGATCCTCCACAAGATGCTCCAGCATTGACAAAAAAATCATCCACAAAATCATCCAAGCATTGACCCTATAGTGCCAATGCTGGGAGCCCTGATCTGCGCCTTGTCTTTTCTTTTTGTTGAACTTGCTCCCTTGGAGGAAGGAGGTGCAGGGTGGGGTGGGGTGCAAAGCTGCAGTGCCTGCTTGCTCTGAGGGTCTGTGGGCTCTGGGAACCCTGTGGCGATATCCAGGCCGCCTCAGCACTTAAGATCATTTTTCAGCAGCTGGGGAAAGTTCTCTGCCACCCCCCGACCCCCACAATTATGATTGGTGTACTCTTCAGTTTTCTAGAAAGCTCCTCATCATGTCCAAAAAGCTAATAACAAAACGGATGAGTTCAAGCAGGGGCTACCTCCGCGAACGCTCAGACAGCTGGGAAATAGCGCTGCTCCCCAGTCCTGCAACAGGAACATCAGGACGGCCTCATTTTTCCCCCTCCCCTTCCATTATATCCCCTGCTATGTCTAAATTTAGCCCTCTGCCCCGTGACCCTCAGAAAGATCAAAGCGCTCTTTACATTCCTGTGATACGGTGGAGGCAGCAAAGGGGGAGAAAGTCCTGATGGTTAATTGGGCAGGGAAATGGCAGAAAGGAAGGGGGAAGGCCCCCTGGGATGGCCAGGGCTTGGCAGACCCCAGAGACACTGCAGAGGACCAGAAGGCATGGGAGGTGAAGGGAGGGTGGGTTCTCTAGTCCTGGGTCTCAGGAGGTGGCCTTAGGGAACCAATGCTCCTCCTCACAGGCAGGGCACAGTTCAGCACATTGTTACCGACTCCAGTTCCCACTCAGCAGGTTCCTTTCCAGTCCTGATGTGCTGCCCTGGGAGGAAAAATCTTTTGTGCTTCTAGCAGCTTCTTGGGAGAGCCGAGAGAAGGCCAGCCTCTGTCTCCTGGGCCTGTTCAGGTGCCCTGCTGCAGACAGAAGGGTTATTTGGAGATAGATCCGTCTGGAAGTGATAGGGATGGAGTGGGTGCCTGAGAGGCTCACCTGGATGCCTTGCCACTGGTTCCACAGGTGCTCAAGGGCTGAGAAGAACCTTCTGAGTTTGCCAAGCAGAGGCAAGAAGGCCCAGTGAGAAGGAGCTCTGTGCCTGGTGTGGCCTGGGCCCTTGACAAGAAGATCTGGCAAAGCCCCACTGTTGATTTCAGCCTCTTTGACAAACAGAGTCACACATTTAAATAAGGCTACGAGTTGTCTCTCCTATGGTTACCCCCTAGAAAGCAAGTAAGCATAAGAGCAAAAGGATCAGTTCATACGTAACTTTGCACTGAAGAAGTCACTTTACCATCATAGCATCCTTGAAAAGCAAAAGTCCTAAGGGAGAAGGAAAATTCTTTTTTTTTTCCATGATGGAAAGGGGTTGGGAAAGACTGAATTGGTACAGGCAGCTGGTGCGGGCTGAAGGCCTGCCCGCCCATCCCCAGGCCTCATGCAGAGGGTTGCCCATGGCTCTGCAGTGCAGATTTTGGAAGGTGAGAGACTGTCAGGGACAGCATCAGTGCTCTCAGGACACAAGACACCACCAGAACTTCCTTAGTCAATATTTCTTGAATTCCTTGGTTTAAATGTGTTTTTTTAAAATAGAAATTACCATGAGGTCCAATACAGATAATAGTATCTATAGATAAAATGTAATGTTCCTACCATATGTACAAACTTGATTTGAACTGATTCTGTGCATTAGAAGCATTTAGTCCATTGTCCTCTACAAGGTAGATACAACTCTTGACCTCTTGAGACCTTAACTTCCCTGCTTATAAAATGGATCCAAGCAATTTGTTCGAGTGACTTAACTAGTAAGAGGTAGAGCTGGGTTGTAGCAGGGAACAACAGTTGGACCCTTGTGCTGCTCTCCTTCTGCAAAGAGCCAGGATCAAGGAGAGCAGAGGTGAAAGAAAAGCTTTGGGCTCCCTGCAGATGTGCTCCTGGGACTGATAGCATCCATCAGTTGAGACAAATGGATTTTATAAGTAAACCAGAAACCACCTTCCCAACTTGTAAACCAGGAAACAGGTTTACGGAGTGTCCCACCATGGTGTTGGTAGAGAAGCCATATACCATGGCCCTTCACAAAAATCTATGTTGGCCCATGCTGAGCACTGACAGCCAGGTATCACTCGGAGATCTTCCAGCGAATAAGGAAAACACAAGTTTCTATTTTGTAAAAAAATAATGTCAAGTAGCACAGTACATGCCTTCGTAGAGTAGAATTCCAGACTGGAAAGGGATTTTGGAAAATACTGGCTCGCTCTGTCTCCGTCCTTGCAGGCTGGGAGACTGAGACATGAAGACAGGAAGTCCCCTGCCTAAGGCTTCGTGGCCGACTAGTGGCAGAGCTAAGATTAGGTCCCCGAATTTCAGCCATCTAGTAACTATTCATGAAGCAAACCGTTTTGGAGGGTGGGGAATGAGGAGAGGATTGCTTGATTATCAGTGAAATCGATCAACAGAGTCACCATTTAATTAAAAAATATATCAAAACCTTTCTTGATAATGATCGACCTGTTACACTGGAGCAATTAAAGTGGTGATTTTATTTACTGAGTTACTGCCAACTCCTATGATTTTTTTTTTGTAATACCCTTGTGATAACTCAATTGGAAATATGTGGTAAGACACAGTAATATAATCCCTTTTCTTAAGATAACTTGTGCCACAGCCAACCAGGGAGTTCATCTGATGGGTCCGTTGAACAACCGAGATCCCCTCTGTGTCATTCTGTCTCCGATGGCTCTAGAGGGACCCGTCAGGAGTCTTAGATGGGGCCCATATTTGAACTGATGGAGTGCACCCCCCACGTGCCCAACAGCTCTGAGGCCGCTGCACAGTAGAGGTAATTAGGAATGGATGCATTTTAAGATGTAAATATAAACTTTTTAATATTAAATTTTCATTTAAAGTTTCATGACACAGAAGGACAGCTGCTATGGGCTGAGTGACTGTGCCCCCTGGATATTCATATGCTGAAAGTCCAATGGCTCAAGTGATGGTGTTAGGAAGCGGGGCTTAGGTCATGAGGGCAGATCCCAATCAATGGGATCAGTGTCCTTACAAGAGGCTCCTGAGAGTTTCCTTGCCCTTTCAGCCACGTGAGCCCTCAGTGAAAAGATGCCATCTATGAGCCGGAAGTAGGCCCCCTCCAGTGGCCAAATCTGCTGGTAACTTCAGCTTGGAAGTCCTGTCTCCAGAACTGTGAGCAATACATTTCTGTTGTTCATAAACCATCCGATTTATGATACTTAGAGCAGCCAGAATGAACTTAGACAGCCACACATCTCCTATTTGTTCTGTTTATATCCTTGCAGGCTGAGAAACCGAGACAGAGCCGCAGCTGGGGGTTAACTGGGTGGTAACTGTAGGCAGGGAGGGTGTGGCTGGAGGAGTGGGTCATTGGTGACATACCTTTGGGGTTTATGTTTTGTCCTTGTGGAGCAGAGTGCCCTCTCTCCTTCTTGGTGGCTATATCCACTTTCCTCTACCACATTTCTGCCACGATGTTCTGCCTTTTCTTGGGCATAGAGAGCAATGGAGTTGGCCATCTTTGGACTGATTTCTTTAAAACCACAAGACCCAAATAAACATTTCCTCCTCTGAAATTGTTCTTGTCAAATCTTTTGGTCAAGGGGTGAAAAGGCCGACCAAAACACTAGTGGAGGTGAAAGCTTGTGTCCTGCTATGCCGAGGCCAACGCTCCTGGGTTTGAAAAGGGAGATGGTGCCTTTCTCCATGGAAAACTGTGATCGGTTCACATTTCCCTAGTTATACGTCTCAGCCCATAATATCCAAAGAAAGAATTCTGTGTTCAGTTAAACCTGGGAATTGCCACATACAGTACCGCTTCTGTGGATCAACATACTAAAAGCTGTGGATGTCCTAAATCAAGAGTCGGTTTAATTTTTGGCTTATTATTTTTCCAAATTACCTGACTGAAGAATAATATCTTTATGTCATACCTAAGAAAAACGTGAAGAACTGATTTTTCAAGCAGAACCAAACTAAAATGGATTATTAATCCAAGGAGGTACAGGCAATAGAAATGAACCATCTGTCAGGGGTCAGGAGAACTGGGTTCATGATTTAGACTATCCCATTAATTAGCTGAGTGACTTTGGGGAACACACATCTCTTTGGGCTTTCTTAGTTCATTCAGCTACACAATAATTAATTAATTAAATAATTAATAATAATTGATAATCAACAAATTAATTAGATCATTCCTAAAAACCCTTTCAAGGTCTGATATAGAGTGATTTTCCTGATTTTTTTCAGACTTACCTGCAGTAGGCTATCTGCTGTCTCATCACCTGTCACAGTTCACTCTGGCAGGTGGAGAGACTGTGAAGTATTCTGGAACCTCTTCTTGGTCAGGCAAATGAGTCATGATACCCCCGAAAGCCATATGGATAGGATCCCTGTCAGTGTCTTCCTGGCCCTCAGTCAACTGTCTGTCTGTCTTTCTCAGGAACTCGATCCTTTATGCCCATCTCACTAGTCATAAGAGAGAGCAGGAGACCTGGCCCCTTTGTCTTAGGAGCATGAGATTTGCTAAGGAAAGACCCAAGTCCAGGCATGGACACAACTTGACCACCTGCACCAGTGTTGATGGGGTCAGTACTTACAAAGATCACAGAGGAAACATCCGTGAGGGCTAGGTCGTCACAGAGACCCCCATGAGGAGTGGAGAACTTGAGAAAGATCCGGAAGGCTATGGAATCTAGATACCCAGGTACGGTCCGAGTGGGGGCTTGGTGGGTCTCTACACTGGTGTGAGCAGTCAGAAAGTGAGAAATCATGTGGAACCGAGGGCTGCAGACAGAAGCTGTGGAGCATCAATGTGAGCAGTCTCCTGGGTGATGTAAACAATGGGGAGAAATTGACATTTCTTCAGGGAAATGATATTCTAATAAACAGATCTTAGGCAACAATTGGAGCCTGATGACAGAGCAGTTACTACCCATGAGTTTCATGCATAGACCCAGACAAGGAGCCCAGAATGAGTTGCAAGCCTTTGTTTCCCAGCCAGTGGGATGCTCTGACTAAACCTTCCTCAACAAAGAGCACATTAGGACAAAACTCCCAGAGCAAGAGACCTGAGGACTCTTAAAGAGGAGTGAGTCACAGAAGGAAGCCCAACTGGACTAGGCTTAGCTGCAGGGAAATGGAGGCAAGAGCATCCCAGGAGCAGAGGGTTTGGAGCAGTAAGAAAGAGCCATGCAAATTTCACCCTAAAATAAGCAAGCTCTGTCTGTCAATCCTAAATGATCAACTGAGGCCTCCTTGGGTTGTAATGGAGATGATGCATGGTCTTGTGCGATCCCCTCTCCTCCAGCTGTGCCCTAGGCTGCTAAAGGTCCTCATGAATGTCTGTGGTGGGGTCTGGTCCACTCACCAGGTGCTGATTGGAAATCCCTGACCCTGATGTCAGGCACGGATCCCAGAACACCGTCTTAGGGGTTCTGTTAGAACACTGCACAGATAGACTGTGTGCCTATGTGTTCTGACGGCAATACCTTTGTCTCCAAGTGACAGAAATCCAGCTGAAACTGATAAGAACAATAAAAGGAATTTGTTGGCTCACAGATATGGGAAGTCTAACGGTAAGAAGGACTTGCGGATTGCTGTGATGCTTTCCTTTCCGCCTCTCCTTTCTGCCTCTTCTGGCCTCAGCTGCATTCTACCTCCTCCCTTTGAGAGGAAAGTCCAATTGCAATAAATCCTGAGGAATTGATTGTATTTTCTTCTCAAAACCCAGGGAAATGAGAGAGAAAGGCAGAAAGGAGACAGAGACCCAGGAGGACTTCTGTTCTAGAAGAGTGAAAAAGGTCTCCTTTGACAGGAGCCCTAAAAAAATGCCTTTTTTTATATCTCATTGGCCACAAGTGGAACCCAAAGTCATATCTGAACCAATCACTGCAGCTAGAGGGCAGGACTTTGCCTCTTGTCTTACCAATCAACACCTACCACCAGGCAGGGGGACCAGGCCAATTCCCAGAAGGTGCTTGATACAGAATGAAGGGGAGGGAGTCCTCCACGGGAAAAGGAGGGACTTTCCAGTTCAAATACATAAAAAGTTAAAGTAGATGCTGGGGAGTCCATGAGGAACTCTCCACGGTTAGGGATTTGACTCCCTGTGGAAGAGCGTCCAGTCAACGTCATTTATGAGTCACCACTCCTGCCTTCAGCACCATGACTGTCCCCTTGTGTATGTCCCTTGACTGGTGAAGAGGCTTCTGACTCCAGCTGTCTTAAGTAACGTGAGACTACATATTGCCCTGGGGAACCTGGGGAGCCACTCAGCGGTCATCAATGGCCCAGATGGTTCCCGTCTGCTTCACCCCAAGGCTGCTTGCCCTCATATTTTCAAGGTGGCTATTGCAGTTCTACACATGACCGTTAGGAGAAATTTAGAGAATCCATCTCCCATGCTTCTCTCTCGGGGGGGAACAAAAACAAAAACAAAAACATTTTTCTCAAAGCAACAACTCAACCCAGATCCCAAATCCACCACTCCCTGGCAGGTGGCCTTGGGCAGTGTTTCTTAGCCTCTCAAGGTCTTGATCTGCCCTCTGTAGTCAAAGGGACAGTATTAGTTAGTGAATCATAAGAGCCCATAGACATCAGTGGAGTGACCCCCCTAAAGCACTCAACACCAGCCTTGGTACCCTGTATTCTCAGAAATGACGGCTTGTCTTTCCTGGCGTGTCCTGCAGGTTGACTGGGTCTGAATGCTCTGTATAAATCGTCTCTTCATATCTAGGATTACATGTGAATCTCTCAGGTATCTGTAGTGAAATGCAGAAAATGAAAGGTTTGGGGGACTGTCTTTCTTTTGTTGAGCCTTTTGATCAATCTCACCCTTCACATCTTCTCCCTTTCTAATAATCCTAGGATGGTCACTATTTTTAACTATTATCTTTGCAGAAAGACCCCATCTGCTTTCCTCTGCCTACAAAAAAATATATATATATATATAAAGGGCTAAAAGCGAGTGTGTCAGGACCTATTTTTAGTGCTTTAGAAGTCAGATCTTTCCTCCTTGCCTTTTCCAGTCCCTCAGGACTTCTAGATTTACTATTTAAATATTTATAAACTGTTACAATTATTTATTAAAGGTTTATGTTGTTATTATATTTAGTGTGGAATATTCATTTCTTCCTCCAAAAATAACAGGACTTTCCATTAAGCGACATGTGTTAATGATGCAGTAAATTGTCTCTTAAAGCAATAGAGAAAGTTTCCCTCTCCTTTGACAACCTAAGTACCCTTATTTAAAAGTAGGGTTCCTACCTCACTGGAAAATACATTGCTCCTGATTTCCCAAATGTTATTCTGTGCAGACAGAGGAAATTTTTAATGCTTATAGAGAAAATTTGCCTTCAGAAATCACTGTCTACTTGAAAGCAATAGACACCCTTGGAGTTGGTAGTTTTGCTTTTCTCCATGACTAGTGTTTGTGCGTGTGTGAGTGCACACACAAAAGTACACGTGTGCATTTTTTTTTCACATGTGCACACATATACGTAGAAGTCTTGGACTCGGTTTCAGAATCATGCGTACATTCAACTTAATCTACTCTGTGCTAACACTGAGCTTAATGCCAAAGACAAAGACATGGATAGGAGACACTGCTCTGAGAGATTCACAGGATGTAATGGAGGAGAAATTAACAAAACAACAATGGCACAAAAATAAATATTAGGTAAAGTAGAGGTACAAATGCAAAGCCATGCAAACAGGGAGGAGGAGATTATTCCGTAGGTGATCTGGTTCTTGGATATATGTGTAGCTCCTCACGTCCTACCCGAGGCTGAATTCAGGTAGAATTAGCTGGCTTTGGCTTGGAATGAAGCTTTTCTTCCATCAATCAGTTGTTCCATCATCTGTCCAGTTGTGTTCCCCAAACCATGATCCAGTTTCATGACTGTCATCCGAGGAAGACTTTGTCCTCGAGGGATGTCTGGTGATGTCTGGGACCATTTTTGATTGTCACAAATGATAAGGTGATCCTGGCATTTAGTGGGTGAAGGCTACATATCCTGCCATGATCAGGAAAATCCATACAACAACTGCAGGAACCAAATAGCAGCAACAACGCTGAAATTAAAAGACAACTCAAATAGCCAACACCCATGCTAATAGATTGGCAAAATGAACCCTTTGATTGACTTTAGGTTTCTGCATATGACTTCAATGACACATAGGATGTGTAATTTTAAATTCAGTGAAAACGAATCCCCATGGGTTAATACATAGGTAGATGGTGGGACTAGAGGTAGTCTCTTTTTAAACTTTTCTTGTATACTTTAAGTTCTCAAAAATAAATAGACAAACTTTCCTTAGTTTGTTTTCATTGTTTAAGGGTTATTTTTAACATGGATTATTATTTTTTTAAAAAGGCACATGCGTCTAGGATCCGTGAGACCAGGATTCTAGGCTGGTCTCATCCACCAATTGTTATGACTTAGGGCAACCCACGTCCTTTGCTTTGTGGCCCCGCTTCTACTCCTGGTACCCGGGGATCCCAGTCATCTCAGCCTTCCTTCCTTTCAGAGTAGCCCTGAGTGAATCTTGCATAGGGAAATGAAAAGCTAAAGAAATGAAACGTTTCAAGATCATCCTTCTGGTAGGAAGAATTCAATAAACGCTTAATGGACCTGTGTCTAAACTGGCTGTCCCCTTGTTCTCGGCAGGTCCGGGGCACAACAGGACATTGCGCTTTACAGATGAGTGGCCCTATCTTTGCAGGAGGAAAGGAGATGCCCCTGTGGCTACTCAGTCACTGAGAAGTTAAGGCTGCAAATAGAACCCTCAGCCTCCTTCTGTTTGTGGTTGGAATTTGAGGGACGTACAACCTGCAGCACTGGAACGGGCTCATGGATGAAATCAGTCCTGGTAGAGACTTCCTGGAATTTCCAGCAAGGAGCTGTCTTTTCCCTTCTGTCTATCCCCATACAGCGGGGGTTCCCAAGCCACTGATTGGGGTCTAAATCCTACCAAAAGGCCATTCCCTTCTGCCTGTTTCAGGGGTCCCTCCCCACAAAGCCCTTGGCCCATCCGTCATTTGCTTTCTGGTGGCTGGGGAGATTGCTCTACAATCTAAATGAAACCAGCTTAGGTAAATAGCCCCCCCCTTTACCTTCCCACCACCTGAGCCTGCAGGTGGGCATCCATCTGCTCTACCAAACAGACTTGCCCGCAGGAAGACTGCCTGAAGCCTATACAAATCCAGAAATGTCTGGGGTTTGACTTAGAAGACCCAGAGTGGCCTCAGAGGGCACAGAGAGATCTCAACTGCGCTGTGCTGCTTGCAGAAGACAGCGTGGCTGCCAGTCCATTTTTCCCACTCAGAGAGTTGGGGCGCCTACTAAATAATTGAAGTATTAGTAACAGTTTCTTTCCCCTTCTACAGTCATTCCCAAAGGTCTGCCGTTTTCTTTGCAGGAACAGTTGGCATTAAATACGCTGGGTGTCAGTGCAGCAGTGAGGTGGTTAATTTTGACTGAATATTATGCTATATAACCACTTGGCATTTAACTTGAAAAATGGCTTTCTGCTTCACCTGTCAGCATACCCAGTTCTCATCAAATAAGTGAGTGAGAAAAATTTTTAAATTTCAATTTCCTGATGCTATTAGACACTACTTCTTCCATACTTAAACAGTTTAGCAGTGCATGTACAGGTTTTGGTATTCAGACCATGCTTCACACTACATGCTATTACAATAGCTTTTTTGTTTAAAGGGTAAAGAGATGCATGGATCTTTATCTTGAGGTTAGGAAAATGTATTGCAGGAACACGGCCAATCAGGTTCTGAATAACTTTGAAACATGGTACCGTCACCCCAATGTAGTACAAGGAATTCCAGCGCCTACTGTAGAGGGTTTGAGTCTGTCAAAAGGAAGCCTTAGAAATAAAGTAACTGCAGAGTAATCCCGCATGGTACTTCAGGGGGAAATTGATCACTCATGTTCACATTAATCTATTTTTACTGTTTCTTTTGTCAATTATAATTCGGTAAACCATGCCAGAGACTTGCATTCATGAACTCTCTATGTTTAGGATTAAAACCCCAGGCTCATTCGCTTATATGAATTAGAGATCTACCATTATTCGTAGTTCAAACAGCTTGGTTAGTGTCACCTTATTTTGTCGAGACAGTCTGCAAATGAAAAGCCTAAGGAGAGAGATGACAATATTTGATTTCTGCATCTCCGAAGTACTTTCTAATAACTCCTTATTTTTATGTCTAGGCCAGGATGGAAAATTTGTATTGGTGGTTCCAACAGAAGTCAGAAAACTTGTGGGAGGGGACTGCATCCATCCTGTGCCAGCCTTCTCCAGGGCTTGGCTTGTTTTTGTAAATAAAGTGTTACGGGGTCAGAGCCACACACATTGGTTTACATAGTAAATTTGCAGTAGGCAGACTCCAAGAGTCCATTAGATACCCCACGTGGCTCATGAAGCCTGAAATACTGACTGTCTAGTCCTTTACAGAAAAAAAGTTTGCCACCCTGCAATTAAGAATCCCAAACTTGATTTTTTCCCCCTTTATCCCTGAGCTCAATTTTGCCATATCCTTGATGGAGTTGTTTCTGGAAAAAAAAAATGAATGGCTTGAGAAGTTGCGTACTTGGGATTACATTTGACGTCTTTACTTCTGCCAAATGGGGGAATGTGAGATCAACCCTGTTTTACGGATGCAAAAACTGAGGCTTAGAGGGGGTGAGTGACCTGTCACAGGCCACAGAGAGGGAAATAGAAAGCACAAACTCTGTTTTTCCCAGGAGCTGTAGGGATTAAACAAGATAGCAGATGTGAGTTGAAAAAGGGCTCCCGAATAGTAGTAAATCCTCAGTCCTTGGTAATAGGACCACTACATTCTCCTTACTTTTGTTAATCCATACCCCTCCCTTTGGTGTAACAGGCATCCAACAAGAAAGGATGTCTAGTGCTCTGGGCCTGTACCAGTGACCCAGAGACCCAGGCCGTCAGCCTGAGCTAGGCTATTTGTCTCTATCGGAAACATGAACCAGATTTCCCTGTAATGGGCTCCATATTTTGGCCAAGCCGCCTCAGATGTCTGGCCAATAGGAAACCCGTGTCCTTCCTGCACAATTTCAGCCCTAAGAATCTGTGACTCTCTCTCCCTGGAGGCCCACAGAACAAGAAGAGGGAGGGCTTGAAATCAATAAATGGATTGCACACCTCCAGGGCTCTGCCATTTGTCATCTCTGACCTACACAGGCATTCTGGGGCTTGCACTAACCTGTGCTACGTGTGTTTCCCCGGCTCTCTCTCATCCTCCGCTTTGACCCCTCAAAATATTGCTTCAAGTTCCAGCGGCCTGGGTAGGGAAAGCAAGGGAGGGAGACAGCAAGCTAGCAGGGAAGCTGAGAGACGGAGCACGTCCCGAGTGCCAGCTCCCGCTGACCGGTCTCACGCGCCAGGTGCCCATGCCATCTTAGTCCCACGGAGGTCAGCTATGTGACGGCAGCCCTTCATTGGCTTCCAGGCAAGGAGACTGCAGCTCCCAGAGGAAAGTCAGCCCTCCGATGTGGCCTTGCTCCACTTCCTGAGAGTCTCCAGTGAGGAGGAAGGGGGCGAATTAACCAAGACGTTCAACATATGGTTCTCCGGGGTGAAATGCAAACTAACCAGCTAGTCCTTCAAGGCCGTGCATTTGTCTGTTCAAAAACTATTTCTGAAGTGACCACGGTGTGTCTGTGAGGAGATGGAACAGGAACTGACAGCTCCTGGCTTGAGGAATTCTGCATGCTCCTGCCATTAGCCTAAGGTCTGGTTTAATAGAGGAAACTGGTTATAAAATGGTTGGAAAGAATAAATAGGCCTCAGCAATTGCAGGAGATCACCTGTAACTCCAGGGCTGGAGGTGCAATTGGAAGGGGTGTCATTTCAGCAGCCCAGGGTCTGGAACTGTTCCCACAAGCTGGAACTATAAAGGAAGGGGCTGTCTGGGAATTCTTGAGCCATGGAGGGGATATAGCTCCTGGTAGATTTGCTACTGCTTCACAAAGCTGGGGACTTGGGACAATTCAGAAGGTCACTGGGACTTACTCTTGAAAGCCCTTTATTTGGGAGGGGGGATACCAGGGATTAAGCTCAGGGGCACTCAACCACTGAGCCGCATCCCCAATCTTATTTTTGTATTTTATTTAGAGACAGGGTCTCACTGAGTTGCTTAGTGCCTCACTGTTTCTGAGACTGGCTTTGAACTCGCGATCCTCCTGCCTCCGCCCCCCTGAGCTGCTGGGATTACAGGTGTTTGAAAGCCCATTCTTGCCTAACGGTGAACTGAAGAGGCTCTGGAAAGTAGTGTGGGGCACATGTGATGCAGGAGAAAAGACCCAGAAAGGAACAAAGTTCTGGGTTGGCCTATTGGGAGAATCTCAAGAAGATAGGCCATGTAATATAGGGCTACAGATGACTCACTTGATAAAATAGGTGTCTCTGTCTCTCTGTCCCAGCGGACCTCAGTACTCCTACCTAGAACGCAGGTCATCCGAAAGAGGTTACCCTTCAATGACAGCACAGGGGGACAGTTTCCAAGCTCATCACTTAGAAGGCAGCTTTAAAGAAAACTCATTGCCTCTGCCACTCACAAGGGCGTAAAAGCCCAAATACACACCATCATCAAACACTGGTTCTGCAGTGTTTGCAAAATGACCACTCCAGATATGGAGCCTCATCTGAGAGCCACCAGGGCCACGCTTTGCCAGAGGTGTTCACTGCCGATTCCCACCGCCCCTCCCGAGGCCCCACTCCCCACCCTCCCAGTTAAGAGAGCCTGACCACAAGCTGATGTGTGAACGCGCCTCAAGGTCCGCCTGTGTCACAGGCCTTGGTGATTTATCGCTCCCGCCACACCTCGCACTGGCTGTGGTGCGCTAATGTCCTGTCCTTCATATCTTTCTTTAATCATGAGAGAGTAATTGCAGATATTTAAACACTCGAGTTTCCTGCAGGAATTTCTATACTGGGTTTTATAGGCCTTTTATAACAGAACAAATCACAGTTTGGATGAAATTCTGGGAATTCTCTTGCAGGATAATCATGCTCAGATTGCTTCCCTACTGCTAGCTTAATGCGGCTGTCCAAGTTTGGGATTTACTGGGGAGCCAATTTGTTTTAAGAAATTAACAAAACCAATACCTAAGTACCGCACTGAACATAAAGTTTTTTATTCATTTTGGTGAAAGGGAAAAAAAAATCCCCAACATTCTAGTACTCACAAAACAGCCCTTGAAAATCATTTTTATGAAATTGAATCTCTCTCCCCAAATGATTCCCTCATGCTAAGAGGGATGCGGCATGGTCCTGCAATAATCATTCCCTTCTATTTGTCGGCTAACCAGTTCGAACTTTGCAGGCTTTGCCTGACACAAAGATTTCATTGCGCCATCTTTATTCTTTTTTATTTTATTTATTTATGCTTTTTTTATGCAGGGATCCATACTGATGATAGAATTCTAAAACAGGGATAACCCTGTGAGAACTACGAGATGGAGGTACAAAAGAGAAGGTTGTATCCCCCACACTCTCTACATCCCACCCATACACAAATTGTGGGGCTTTCCCCCCTCATAAAAAAAATGTGGCCTGGGAATGAGAAAAGGGAAGAAAGAAGAATGCACTTTCACTGAGTTGCATGCAGGAAAACCTCTTTGAAAAACAAAGGTGTTTCCTCCTGGGCAACCCCATCTCTCCTGCTGTCACCCAAGCTGCCCGATTCTGGTGTGTATTGGACACAGAGGGGACTGGACTCTGTCTTCAACATCCATCACAGCCACTTGGGAAAGAAATCTTATTTAAAGCATGTCCTTTTTGTCTGCGGGCAGCTGGAAAGCCACCAGAGGGATCTCTCCTGTTCTATTTATTCCCTTTCCGGGTAGGAGACCAGCCAGAGCACAATGTTTGCACCTAGGGAGGGGAGGGGAGCTGCCCTGGAGCCTCCCTGTGGGACCTTAGCTGATGGTGCACCCTGGCCCAGATCTGGTGCATGGACTGAAAGGCTTTGGGAATGGGTTCCAAGGTTCCACTTGCTCACAGGGCTTAGGGACTCACTCCAGGGCATCTTCTCAGTCTGACTGCAAACTAAGGGTCATGGAGCGGGGAGCGGTGGGGGTGGGAGAAAAACCCCTGAGAGCACAACAGGAAAATCCCTGTTGGGGCTCATCCCCTTTGTCCACTCTTCAGCCCACCCTGGTTCACCACAAGGCTGTTGGAGCTCGAAGTCTGAGGCCCGTCAGTACTCTTTGGGTGGGCATTTATGCAAGAAAGGATTGAAAGAAAGGAAGCAGCCATTCCACAGAGCGGAGCCCAGTGCTCCCGCTGTCTGTGTGGGCGCAGTGGGGGGCTCTGTGGGTGAGAGCATTCACTGAGGTATTCACACACCTGGGGCGGGTTTCACACTATCCCCAAACCTGCACGTGCTGTGTCACTCTCTAGGCGAGGATGCTCACTGAGGAAAGTATCACATGTCACATAAAAGACAGAGAGGATCAGGGGACAAAGTTGTCATTGCTGTCACATATTCTGACCCAGGCAAGGCACCTCCTGGGCAGTGCAGGCTCCTGGCCTTCCTCATTGTTCATCCCCACTTGGTTTCCTGGTCCAGTCCCTGCACACATGCCCTACTGAACCCTCTGCTGCCCTGTACACCTGCCTTGTGGACAGGCAAAGTCCCATCCAAGGGTGCTGGTGGGACCCATGCAGATCTCGGCACCTCAAGGAGAATGGTCTCAGAGCCCACCTGGCCCCCTTAGGCCTTCGACATGATCCTAGGTGTCCTAAGCTTGTGGTCAGCATCTGCATCTCTCACCATCCAGATGGACCCCTGGGAGAGCTTTTGTCCGTCTGGAGTTCTGGGTCAGAGCCTCCTTAGGACTCTCCAGTTATGACACAGCTGGCTCTGGAAGGACCTCGGTCACATCTACTTTGGTCCTGCCTTGGCTTGAGGCTGGTGACTTCCCCAGGTGGTCCTGTTTCAGTGCTCGAAGCCTCCTGGTTGTTATTCGTGTTGAATCCTAGAACCTACAATGGCGCTGGTATTGAGATAATCTTATGGTGGTGAGATGGGGCGGCAGGAGAGTGATTTTCTCTGTTTGGGCAAGGGGCAGCTCCATTCAGCCTGTTTCCCTCCCACCCACCTCCTGAGCGCCCCCTGCTGGCCCACCCGCATGCTGCAGCTGTTTTGAGACCACTAACAGGCCTGCAGATTCCCCCTCCAAGCACAAGACCGCCCTTCTGGAGGCAGGACGTCCTTGGCCCTATCTCCCTTTGCAGTTTGCGGTCTTTCAAAAAAGGATGAATTGAGCACTTACTGTGTACCTTCCTCAGTCTAACAAAGGCAGACAAAGCGGGTGAAGTCCCTGCTGTTTTGCAGAGTACATTCCATTGGAGGTGACCGACCATGTAGAAAAAAGTAAAAGTCATTTTAAAATAAAGGCAAGGCCAGGAATAAAACAAAACAGGGTGACACGAACAGAGGTGAGGGTATGAATGTTAGAAGTTCAGTTAAGAACAGTGTCCCTGAGGAGGTGAAGGAAGACAGCTGCCAAGCTAGGATGTTGGAAGGTCATTTCGGGCAGGGGACGATGCATGGGCGGGGCCGGGAGGCAGAACGAGGATTGGCTAGGGAAGAGGGGCAGGGGAGGAGCCTGAAACGCAGGTAGGCGGGGCCAGGTCCTAAGCCCAGCAGGAACCCTGGATGTCCCTGGGTTGGTCAAGAAGAAGCTTCAACCTTAACATGAAACTATCCCAATGTGCGGAAAACACCCATTTGCCACAAGCTCAGGACTGCAGGGATCAAAGGAGCATTGTTTTCTCAAAAGAATACGTTTTTAATTAGCAGGTTTTATTTACCACAGCCAAATTCACTCTGGTTCACAGTCCTGTTGAAGAGCATTTTAAATTATCAGCTTTTATTTATCACAAGAAAGTGTCCCTGGGTAGGGGCATTTTGCTCTTCTCTCCATGAGGGGGCTGAGTGAACAGACAGAAGAGCCTGAGAGCTCATCCTGAGGTCCCCCTGTCCCCTACAGATGCTGGCCACAAGACTCAATGAGAGACACAGCCTGCAGGAGGACTTCCCGAGAAGGAGGCCACACACAGCCTCCTCCCCTTCCCTTTCTTTGCTGCAGTCAGTGGTACAAGTGACAGTCACCTTTTTGGATGTGGGTGGCAGAAGCAGTGCTGGGATTAAATCTCATGGGTGTGTCCTCCTGGAGAGCCTCTGGTGTGGGCAGCTTGCTGGTGTAGAAGAAGAAACATCCTGGGCTTTTGCACCCTGGCTAATTCCAATGTCTGCCTTACAAGGTAGACTCTACTGAAATCCCTGTCAGAAAGCCCTTAAGGACAGCCAGTTTTATTTATTGTCAATACAGCCGCTCCTTTGATAAAGACTACCCTAAACTCCGTCAGGCCAGGAAGCACCCAGACTCATAAACTGGACATCCACCCTGCTGCAGGAACAAAGAACACTCCCTCCTCTCCTTGGCATATGTGCATATTAAAAAATTTATTGAGCCCATTTTAATATCCTTCGACTAATGGGAGGATTTTAAGACCTTTCTAAGTATAGTCATAGTAAATCCTGCTTCGTATTTCACCCAAATAACAAAATAAAAAAAATACCTTTGATTGAGACAGGAGAATAGCCGGCGTGGCCCATACCTGCAGTTTGGGTAGCTCAGTTTCCAGCAACATCAACAATAACAACAACAACAAAAAAAAAAACCACATCGTAGCAATCAGCCCTCTAATGAGCCTCTAACTCGGTTTCTACCTTATCCCAAAGGTATAGAGAATAGCACTGCCTTTTTTAAAATATCAAGAAAACATCATTTGCTCTAAAATGTCCCTAAAAGCAGGTCTAAATTGCCAATAAGGGCTAGGTAATTGTATCAGCATGGATCAGAAAGCATTTCTCAGGCCCGATGAAAGAGTTTGCAGGGCTGAAGAACTGAAACTTGCAACACACTCAGGGCTCTGGAACAGCCCACACCAGCTGGGCAGGAGAAGGGGGGAGATTCTCGGCACAATGCGATTTCCCTTTCAAAGCCTCATCCCTCTCTCGCCCTGTCTTTTTGTTCTAATTTGTCCACCGTGACTTCTTCTGAGGAGTCTAGAAACTCAAGTTAAATCAGAGAAACTTTCCAGTTATTTGTTTTATTCAGAAGTAGACCTTTCTCATTGTCCCTCCTTAAGCCCTTGGATCTGAATTACTTAATTATTCTCCCCACGTCCAGGTTAATGAGGTATGGGCTGAAAGAGCCAAGTGCTTGGGTGGCTCGTGTTAACAGGACCAGCCTCAGCCTCCACCTTAGCACTCTATAATCACTTGACTAGCAAACACATATACAGTATAAATATTTAAGAAAAAGTAAATTCCATTAAGCTGCTGTGTGATAGATGCAGTGGTAGGTACTTATCTTTGAAATATTAAACTCTAGACATTTATATCCATACAAAAAAAGAGTTTCCTGCCATTTGATGAGAATTATGTGCCTGGCACTAATAAAATATTAAACTCCAATTTAAAAGATAAGTATCTTATCCACTTTTTTCATAATAAAACATTTTACAGTGCTCAGGAAAGCCAATATGCATCGGGATTTCCATACAATACTGTATTTACAAACTTTCATAAAAGTTTTGTGTCTGCATTTATCAGTGACTGGTTTTACACTAGCATCCTGATTATTCTCCCTAATGACATGGTGCATTTCAATAATGCATGATGGAAGGTGTACAAACAGCCTTTGTTTTTTTGTGGATGATAATCCCCTATTTTGGGTTAGTGGCTCTCCCTGTCAGTTAATTAAATGGAGGTGGTCACTAAGATTGCATTATCCTTTTCAATCCCCATTATATAAATTAGTGTCAAACTGATGCAATGTTTCATGTTTAAAATAACAGATACAAGTGTTAAAAATTATAGCCTACAGTTTTCCTATTTGACAATGCATTATTTTCAGCCGCAAATGTCAGTGTCTAACCCCTGCCAAGAATATTGTGGAGAGGGCAATGAGTAATAAGTGTTAGTTATCAAATTTAGTGTCTTTTGAAATTCACCCAGGGTTGCCAGGATGGGGGTGGGGAAACAGGGGATGCCGATGTGTGAATTTATGAAAGTGTTACACAGGCCCTGTGGGGCAAGAACAGAAATGATCAGTCCATTGGAGTCTGAACAGTAGTAGCTGCCTCTGACCATGGGCTGCAAGTCCTGGATGATACTGGGAAGGACCAGCCTTTGGTGGCATCCCAAGCATCTCTTGGGCAAGGGATATTTCTGATAAACAAACACTTTCAAATTGCTTCACCTAATTTGACCTGGACTGGGTAAGCCATGGTTCTTTTGAGTATAACATTGTATCAGATGCTGCCAATTTGAAGTCTCACCTTTGGGTTGGATATGACTGAGTTAGTCTTTGGCTGCTGAGGAAACATTCCTGGTATCTTAAGAACATTTTGGTTTGGTTCTCCATCCCCATGGAGATGCGCTTCGACGAAAAGATTCCTATTAGCAGTGTTTTTTTTTTCCTTCTCCTTTTGTTTTGATAAATGTCAGAAGACAGTTCTGCCTTAAGAAATGTAATGACTCGAGAGGGTGATTGGAGGTAAAAAGCTATGAGAGTTAAATAGTTAAGGTGTTTTAAAATAAACAACAACAACGACAAAAAGAACACCGCAGGAGCAAATCTACTACACCTTCACCCTCAGTTTGGTAATAGAAATGAAATGTACATCCCAAGTCTGTAGTCAGTCGACTCATGAACGAACAAAAATATTTAGCTTGGGGGATATGTGTATAGTAAGACTAGCTAAGTGACTTCTAACATCCAGAGACATTTTCAGTTCTCAGAGTGACATTGAACACCCTGAAGCAGAGTTCCCCCCGAGGAGACCTTTGGGCACCTAGGAATTATCACCCATGAGAGTTGGGGTGAGCAGACAGGTCCATCTTCTGCAGACCAACCAGGCTTATCCAGTGGTGGCCAAATCGTCCTCCCGAACATCACCCATTCAACACCTCAGGGAATGGCACTGACAAATACCAGCAGAACAGAAGTGGCAACCCACAGAGGTTTTTAAAACCATGAACACCTTGTAGCCAAAGAGACAGCAGGTTCACAAGTGTTATTTCCATGGGGTGCATGTCCTGATGAAGCAGATGAAAACACATCTAATTTTATCCAGAGAATGTAAGCCCAAAGGGCCATTGGTGCAGAAGAGAGGGATCACTGCTAACAGTGGCAGGTGACTCTTGCATTGTTTGGCCACAGTCATCGAATAATTCCTGAACAGCGGTCCCCCCTGCCCTTCAGGGAGACGAGCAGCGGTAGAGTTCCTTATTTCTGTAAATTACTGTAGAAACAATGAGATGCAATTATCATCACATTCAAAAAGCATCTACTAATTACACTCAGGATAAACTGCACTTAATACCTATGATATCTATTATGAGCAAATCAGTTTGATGTCCTAGCATGCACTGATCCTTTTATCTTCCAATATTTGGAAGGAATAATTGCTTTGGAAGGAGCTTTTTAAAAGCCTGGACTGCTGGAGTTCTCTTCAACAGCTTTTTCATGGGTTGTGGTCTGGAAGGCACAGCTCAACTTAGATCCCTTAATTCCTGGGGTGGTGGGGAGAAGAGGTGTAGCATCGCGGAGTACTGCTTCAGCCACGCACCAGCTGTGTGATCTCAGGTGAGTGTCCTAACCCTTCTGAGCCCCTGCTTCCTTCTCGTTGAGCTGGGGAAGAGAATAAGACTTAACTGTAGTGTTATTAGGAGGATTCAATGTGTCAAAGCATCTGAATTGTTGTTACCGTGTATGATGCAAAGGTTCTGAAAGGCTTGGTTTGAAACGTTTTCTTAAACAGTTCTGGTTGGAAGTGACAATGTCAGGTTAAGGCTGTGTCCTTGGAGTTGGTGTGGGGAGCTGGGGTCTGGTCAAACCCTCCCTGAGCAGAGGTGAGTCCACTCCAGGGTTCCTATGGAACACTCTGGGAATCTTAGATAGGTTTTTGATTCAGCCTGAGCTGTCGGTGAAGAGGACCTGCATTCTGTAGGAAGCTGGAGTCACAATGTCACTTTGCCAACCTTAAATGAAGCACATTTCGTCTTTGAAAAGTGAACTGAGTAAAAAAAGGAGATACAACAGCACTACTCATTAATGTATTTATTACAGAAAGCTCATTCTGAGCCCACCTTTCCAACTGCTGCTTTTCCAAACCAAGCCAATGAAACCTTGACCATCTGACCCTTCCTCACCTCTCAACTCACAGTCACAACAGTCCTCTGAGAAACACTGGCTGTGGAATGCCTTGGGTCAAAGGCTCGCTTGGTTTGTCATCGCCCCAGGCTCAAGTTCAAGCCTGTTGGCACCGTGCTCTGGCCCCTCTCTCTCTCTCAACTCATCTCTGTTAACCCTCCTTTCTCTTCGTGGTTCAGCTGGATGGAAACTGTTTTAGGGCCTGGAATAGGCCACATTCTCCTCCACCCCCGACTGCAGGGCATTCAGTGGGGACAGGCGCAGACTCTAGAGCTACACTCCCCATGTTCAAAGCCCTGCCTATCATTGAGAAGCTGTTGGGCCATTGACCTTGGGAAAGTTACTTAACCTCTTTGGGCCTTACTTTTCCCATCAATATGATGGAATGTCTATTTCCTAGGATTGTAATGAGGATTTAATTGCTAAAAACACAAAACATGCTAGGGGCTTTGGGTGACTGCCCTTTTGCTAGGCATCTTAGGAAGGGGTGAATCCTGGGCATATTTTAGAGATTAACACCTGAGATGGGTTAGCCTCTCTTCTCTACACAGGGACCCTAGAAAGGTCAGACCCCACCCCTGCCCTTTCTGGAAAGCTCTTTCATCCCTATACCATGTCAATCCATTCTGTCTCCAAACTCCTCTTTCTATCCCAGAGGTTTTAGTTCTGCATTCCTCACTATTTGGTAATAGTTTGGTAATAGAAACTATTCCAATCCCGTCTCTGTCAACTGGTCAGAGGGATCTTCTCCCAGATCCACCCATAGCCTGGGCTGGGCATACAGTGAACATGTGGCTAGGGACTGATGGTCACACCAAATATCTATTTTACTGGTCTATGGACTGTACACACAATGGCCACCTCGATAGAGACCCTCCTTGCGTATTCTGTTCTACTTAAAAGTGTCTCTCTTCCCTCTGCCCAAGTCAGGCAGATACCTGGCCATAGGTACCTGATGGGATCAGTGGGAGAGAAGACAAGAGAATCAGGTGTAAAGTCAGCCTGAGGCCCCATTATGAAGTCGACATTGAACTTCCCAAATGCTGTGTCTCCCGGCTATGAGAAACAGTCGCACCTTCAGAAGTCAGAGCAGCCCCAAGCCAAACAGGTGCTTCCAGTTGCCATACCCTGCCTTTTAAATCACTTTTATGTCATCACTCTTTGTATCCCGATAAGCTGGTATGTGACAGTAGACTCGTTTTGAGCACCATTCTGGTCTTGCCCCTAAGTTCCTTCTGCCTGGAAAAAAAAATATATATATATATATATACACATATATAGACAAAGGAAAGAAGAGTACGGTTCTCTACAATATGGCTTTTATTTGAGAGACGTTACCTAGAAGAAGAAAAAAAAATGAAGAGGAAGAGGAAGGAGGGGGAGGAAGAGAAGAAGGAAGAGTCAAAGTGGAGGAAGAAGAAAGGATTCGAGGGAAGAAAGGAAGAGAAAGAAAAGAAGAAAGGAAGAGAAAGAGAGAGAAAAAGAAAGAATGAAAGAAAACAAATAAAATGAGCGAAAGAAAGAAAGCGAAAAAAATAAAGATAGATAAACGGAGGGAATGAATTTAGTGACCTCTCCTCCAGGGAGCCTTGCACCCCAGAGTGCCAAGGAAGAGTCTCCGGCTCACTTTCTTCCTTCTAACTTAAAGCTGATCTCATGGAAAAATCTGATGCCTCAAATCTGAACGATCTTTTCTGTGTGACAGGGACAGGGTGGGTGGCTTCTGTCTGCAATTTAAGGTAAAATTAACGCATATGCTTCTTCAGTATTTTCACAGAGTGAGACTTCCAGCCAAATGCGAGTGTTTCCACACACTTCCTTCTTGAGAAGCCAGATTTGCATATGCATTAGGGCCATTTCATCAGAACGCACACGCAGAGGAATGACACATCTCAGTGACAGCGCCCGGGTGACGGATAACTCCACACAAAACATACATTTGAAAGGAAAATAGGAGGAGGAATAGAATTAAGGGCCGGTGCGCGAGCGGCTTCATGTTTTGAGCGAGGAAGCACAGATTGGTGTGCTTGACTCACTTCCCGGGGCTGCGTGAGTCAGGTGGTGACAGGTGCTTCTGTACCTACCTGCACCAGGTGGGCTGCTGAGTGCCAGCGTCTCTGATCTTGTACCACCTCCTGGCTTAGATAAACATCGAGCCAATAGCCTCGTGGTGCCTGAGGTCTGGCCCTGACCACTTCACCAACTCATCTTCTTGCCTGTCACCTGGCTTAGGGGCTTTGTTCATCAGAGCAGGACCTCTGAACATGCAGGTCTTGCTGCCCCCAAATACTCTCCTTGCTGAATGGGAGAACTTGCTGGAAAGTTCATGCTGCTGAAGCTCCAGGATGCCTCACTTGCTGGGTCTGAGCACCAGGACAGGTGGAGGGTTCAGATAGGCAGAGAAGGCCAGCCGGTGGTCTGGAAGATTTATATGCTAGCATTTCAAGTGAGCACCCGAGGATCTCTTAGAAGGGCCCGAATCTCAAGGCCCCAGTAATTAATTGTGATCTCTTGCCTCATTCTCAGAACATGTTTATTTTCATAGAGACATGTTGTGTAAGGCAGGTAGCGGTATCCTCGATCTGCCTTCGTAGGGTCCATTCTATTAATTCAGTTCTTAAACGACCATCACCTTCTCAGGCCTTTCGTCACAGTGCCCCCAAAAGTCATCACACACTTTGGCCTGGTTTATAGAATTTTTTTTTTTTTTTTACTCTCCGAAGCAGCCCAATTTTCATTCTTTTCTCCACTCATGTTTTGCTTGTTCTGTGTCTAGACTGTCCAGGGACTCAGTGTCGGATCTACACACTTACTACCCTATGCCCACATCTAGAAACCTAAACAGCTTACAGCAGGAGTGTAGAAAACAGTGGAATGAATGAAGGAATGAATGAATGGGTGGATGGGTGAAGAGCTCCTGGCTTTCTCTGCCTTCTGGATATGTCATTTACTTCTCTGAAATTGCAGGCTTTCTTATGAAATACAGAGGGCTTTGTCAGGTGTATTAAATTTTTCATCTCATGCCTTCCGTGCCTTGGGAAGAGTGGTAGGTCTTTGGTCCAGCCAAGAGCAAGCTGAGTGCCATCCCTGTTTTCATGGAGAATACAGTTGATAGAAGACACAGATATTTAGTAGAAAATCACACTGTTATTCCATGAGAGTTGTGAGAAGTCATTGGAATGCTCTTGTTAAGAGAATGAAGTTGAGAACAACTAGATCTTATGAAGGCTTGTCCACATTAGCATGGTTTTTTTTGTGGTGCTGTGGGTCACTGATCCACAAGATGCTGGGTCATCCGTGGTGCCTAGCATTGTGGGCACACAAAGAGGGCATCATATCCTTGATCTTCCTGAACCTTGCTTCCTCAGCCTTGCTCTTGTCTGACAGCAGCATGGGGAGGAAGAACTCTCTTGCCACCCCGTGGCAGCTCTGTTGCCAGATGAGGTGTCTCCTCTCACTTGTCAGCTGGCCTCTGGGAATTGGGTGTCCTCTTGCCTAGAGTGGCAGAGGTGGGGTAACCTTTCTCAATAGAAGCCTTGGTAACCATCCTGGACAGGTCGTCCATCACCTATGACCCTCGGGAAAATTCATGTTGAAAAATTCAACACAAACAGTCCCCAAATCTCCTCTTTTCATTAAATTTCTTTTTAAAAAAAATTCAGCTGATACATTAGATCATAACAATTTTGGATGTTAATATGGCACCACGCGCTATTTTAATATATGCACACCTTGTAGAATGTTTAAATCACGTTAAGTAGATCTATCTCTGCAAACCTCTAACATTTGTTCATGGTGAAAACATAGAAATACCTAGTTTCTAGTCTTTGGAGTTAAATGATACCACGTCCATCTATGTTAACTATGGTCACTCTACTGTGCTCCAACATCCCAGAAATTCTTGCACCTAAACTTAGCTTAGTACCCACTGATCAACTTATTTCCACCCCTCCCTCCCCACTCTTGGGTGACCACTGTTCTATGCTTTACTTCCATGCCCACATTTTTAGATTTCCCCACATAAGTGAGATCATGCCGTACGTGTCTTTTTGTGTCTTCCTTATTTTACGTAGCACAATAATCTCCAGTTTCATCGATGCTGTAGCAAAGGACAGAATTTTACTCTGTTTCTTAGGGCTGAATAGTATCTCCATATGATACATATAGATAACAAATGTGTATTTGTTTGTTCAGAAGGACTAGGTGAGCCACTTGGCTATCTTCTCTTTCGGGAGTCTGTGGACCTGGCCTCCTTGGGAAATCTCATTTGCAGACTCTTTACTTTTATTCTCTCAGTCTCGGGTGGGGCGAAGAGTGATAGCCAGCCACCTGGGTCTGGTTTATGTGCTAACGAAAGTAGTGGCTCCAAGGGTGTGATCATAAGAGACCCTCAGCCAAACATTGCGGGATGATACAGGGCTGCCACAAGCCAGATCCACACTCTTCCTGTCCCCAACTCATCCCATGCAGGAGTAAACAATGCAATGTGTGTGGGCGGGGGGGACTTACCAAATTATATGTAATTAACTGAATTAGGCTTATAATTAATCATGTTAGCCTGCACTGCCTATTCATATGACCCAACGCTTGCCAACTCTTTTCTGTTGTTTTTTCACAACAGAGAGGCAGCAAGAGTCAGAGGCATTTATCAGGGTCCTCTGACTGTCTTAAACTCTGTCCCCATCCTGTTCTCCAAGCCAGCACTCAGCTGAGGCATGTGACGAGCAGCGGGAGGAAATGAGCCACCACCCATCTCCAGTGGTAATTTGGGAGAGGGCAAGATAGTTGAATGCAGTTAACCCTGTTGTCAGTATTTAAGGCTGTTGAAATGACAGGTGTCTCGGAATTTCAAGGTATTAGAACTGTGTGCTGAGTTCCCAGCCTAGAACTCTTATTATTTTGCTAAGATATTGTAGCAAATTCACTTTTTTTTTCTCCCCCCAATCAAGTGTCTCCCTGGGTGCTAAGTCTATCACTGTTGCAATACATTAATTTTTTTTTCTACTAGAGACATCAATGAGGATCCACATTTTTACTCTCTCTAACCTGGTAGCTCCGGCTGTGTCTTTAGGAGAGAATTCGTAATTGTTGGAATATTCTTGGCCATCCTTCATTTGGAATTTATGTGGTAATTTCAGCAAAACCGAGACCTTGTGCAGCAGTTTTCATCTTTTTTTTCAAGGCTGCCTCTCTTTCTTGATGTTGGAGAGCTTCCAATTATTCCTTCTGGTCTCTTTGGATGTGAATTGTAACAGATCAGCTGAGAGTCGCAGTTCAACATTGTTAAGCTTATCAATATAAATATAATGTTAAACCCCTTTTAGATAATTGGAGCTATGTGTGAAAATGTGACCAATTTGTGCATAAATTGGTCCTACACTTCTTCCTGGCAAAAGCAGAGAGAAAGGGAAAGAGAGACCAACCATATGTGAAGCTGGATCGCTTCTTCTCGGGGACTTTTTCTACACCTTGAACGCTTGATCTGGTTTTTGTGGTCGCTGGCACTTGGAAACCTGCACAGGTTGTGCAAAAAAACCCGTCCGTCCCTTTTGCCCTTGTGAACCGAATTTTCCCAGCCTAGGGGCTGCAAAAGAGGTATCAAGAAGGCTCGTAGGCAATACACCAATGGGTAGCTTTCAGACAGCCTTGAGAATTAGACATCTCTGCTTGGACCGGCACCAAATTCAAACAACCAACTGGAGAGACTGACGCCCATGGAGAGGGGAAAGAGGGTGCTGAGGGAAATCCTGGAACTAACTCATCCCGCTTGGAAACCTTGCTGTCACTTCGGGATCCTGGAAAAGCTCATATTCTCTTCCTGGCTTCTCCTTGCTGTGTGATTGTGTGCACGAGTGTGTGTGTGTGTGTGTGTGTGTGTGTGTGTGTGTAGGGGGGAGGTAGGGAGAGATGGGGGTGGGAATTAGACTAGGGGACCAGAAATAATTATTATAAAACTGCTCCCAGCATTTTGCAGTTTAAGAAAAAGCGTTTAGAAAAAAAAAAAAATCAATCCTGCCTTCTATAGAGAGCTAATATTATCATCCTAATTCGGCACCGAAGGAGCTGAGGTTCTTAGAAGATTTAAACTCACCGCAGAAACAATCCAGAACAGCTGTAGAAGGATACTGGAAACCTCTTCTCAAGTCCACCCTGTAGTTTGTAAGGCTTGAAGAAGCTGCCTTCAAAGATGCTGTGAGAACATAGTGAAGGGGAATATATTTGAGCCTTTGTCCTCTGTGGAAACATCAGGCAGGTCTTTGGCTGGTCTGGGCATGGAGCTGGCATGCTGTCTCTGGCATTGCCCACGTGTCCATGGGGCTGAAGAGGTTCAGACAGGGGTACGGGTGTCACCTTTCTGGTTTTGTGTAGTTTCCATTTCAGGTTCCAAAATGACAGTCCCACACAGACATGGTTTTGGGAAAATGTAGAAAGACCTCTTCTCTGATTGCTCCTTCAGACACTGTGAAGAGGGTCACAGCACAGAGCTGGGCTTTATGTGGAAAACAGGATTCTCACTTCCTCTACTCTAGCTTATGCAGAAAATGCAAAGGCTAATCAAGCCTCTCAGGTTTGACCTCTGACTTTGTGGGTACTCAGGATGGAAAGACATAGAATACCTTCCTCAAAGCTCAAAGGTGACCCCAAATTTTGTCCAGGAAAAAAAAAATCAGTTGTTTGCTGGAGGAACCAAAGTCAGGTGGTTAGATTTCATTCCCAAATGGACCCCCAAACTAGCCCTCACAATACTTCTTCAACTCTTCGCCTCTTCTCTGTAACTTGGGGAAAAGGGAGTGTATAATGAGGTTTCTTGGACATCAAATGATCTGTTAAAGCAGCAAGATGAGTTAAGCAGACATGAATCAGAAAACATATGGATCCAATTTTGGTTTAAAAATTAATGGGAAAACACATTTTCATCAAACTCAAAACAATGAAAAATATTTTTTAAGCAGACAAAAAATCCAAAATACAGCTGGGTTTGCCCAGCTCTGCACAGATTCCTAACGCCCATGGTCTCCTTCCTTGGTTTTCAAAAATAGCATGTTGAGCCGAAGGGTGTGTGGAATAAATCAGGGCATCCCAAGTTAGGTGTAGGCTTCCAGAGGACCACCCAAGGGGCAGGGCCCTCAAAAGGTCTTGTTGATGGCTAAATCCTTGCCACCAGCTCCTCTGGTGTGGTGCCTGATGGAGCTGGTCCCCAGGATGGAAGAGGAACCCAGATACTACCAGAATAAACAGGACACAGATGCATCCATAACAGGTAAGCTGGGTTTGTCCACTGACCGAGGATCTCATAAAATGTGAAAGACAAACCAAACCAAAGTTCATTGTCTGTCAATCATTGGCTGTGACCTTGTGTTCCGGGAAGAACAGTTTAACCTTCAGGCAGAGTTTCCAGCCTGTCCTTCCCTTGGTAAAAATCCTCCTTTCTCTTTCCCCCACCGCAGTCCTCCAGCCATGAAACCTTGAAATCTTGGTCACTCTGAGCTGTCCCCTGGGGACAGCTCCTCTAAACAAAAGCCATCCTCAGGCACCCCGGCAAGCCTTGCTTAAGGATCAGGGATGAAGCGCTCTGTTGACAGAGTGATGGGCAATGGGAGGGTAAATCTGAAATGTCACCCTCGATGGGAATTCAGCCAGCCAGACTGGAGCCTCTAAATTGCTCCAAGTCTTCCTAGATTTTCCTGGTCGACAACACTTCTGGAGTCCACTCTCTTAAAACCTCTGAGCAACCTCCTCACCTTGCCCTTTCTCCTCAGCAGAAGATTTTGTTTCTTACTCCAAGTACAAGACAAAATGCAGCCTTAGACCCATTCTTCTGTTCTCCTTCCTGGGTCAGAGGGAAAGAGGGGTGCTTCCTATTGTCCAAAGTGCATCTCCTGGCCCCTGCCTTGTGCTTGATCCTGTCCCTTTTAATCTCCCCTGAAGTGCTGATGGCCTCCATTCTCAACTCCTCCTTAGACTGCTCGCTGCCATGTGGGGGATTTCCAGCATGGTGGCTAAATGCACTGTCTTGGGAACACACCACCTGACCTTGTAACCTTGAGGTGGCTTTCTTGTGCCTGATGTCCCTACCTGGGAAATGGATATTATACCAATTCCTAATGAATGGACTTGTTTTGATGATAAAGAGTTAGCACCTAGAAAACACTCAGCAAAGTGCCAGGCACCGCCATACACGAAGCAAAGGTAAATTATCTTATTATTCCTGCTTCCATCCCGACAACATTCAGAGGTGCTCAGCGTCTCACGTTAAAGAAGGAATTCTTTATCAGCCTGATTGTCTTGGTCTATTTTCTGTGGCTACGAGAAAAAAACAAAACTCGAGACTGGGTAATTTATAAAGGAAATAGGTTTCTTTTCTGCTCCCAATTCTGGAAGCGGGAATGTTCGAAGTCAGGTGGCCTCATCTGGAGAGGGGTTCCCACTGTTTCAACTCATGGCAGCACCTAGAAGGTAAAGAAGGTATCTGTGGAAGAGAGCACACACAGGGCAGCCTTGACTTCCAGGAATTCGCCCTCAAGGTAAATGATTCAGTTCTGTGAGGGTGAGTTCTCACTCATTCCTGCAAGAAGGTGTCAATCCCTTCTTGAGGACGCCAACCCCACAACCCAAATGCCTCCCACCATTTCTGCAATGGCAAGTCCACATGAGCTCTGGAGGGAACCACCTAATTCACATCACGGCACTCACATCCTCCTCTACATTCATCCTTGCCATCAAGTTTCTGAGGAGAGAGAGAGCTGCAGGTACTTGTTTTTCCCCTCCTAAATTCTCCCTTCTAAATCCACAGGGGTCCAACTCCAACCCACTTCCCCTCATTGAAGCTGCTCATGCCTTGCACTTCCAACCACTAAATCCAAAGAACAAGTTGCACTCCTGTCCTCTCACCTTCACATGCCCTTGACCCTGATGATATGTTTGCCCCCTCCCAGTACGATTCCACCTGGCTCTCACACCCTCTGGGAAGATCTTTTTAAATCCCCCTTTCTCTGCTGACTATGTAAGTATGGAAGTCCTCTTTAGGGACCTTGACCTCACCCTGGCTGCTGACTTCCGTTTGCCCTCTTGAGCTCTACTCAGATACCTCCTAGGCTTCCAGCTTCACCTCTCCCCTTCATCCCTCAGCTATTCCTCTTCAGGAGTCTTTATATCCACGAAACATGGCCCTACACACTTAGTCCTGAACAATGTCTGAAGGTCATTGTTAAACCTCTCCTCTTCCTCACATGGACTTTATTTTCTAAGTCCCTATCAGATCCCCAGGCATCTCTCCAGCTCCAGAGCTAGAGACTGGTAATCGAACCCAGACTGCTGCTGTCCCTCCTCTGGATAACCTCAACTGCCTACGAGTGTTCTCCATCCTCTGGCCACTCTTTCCTCCAATCCACCCCCGACACGTCCAGTAGAGAGGCGGCTCCCACGGACTGTGTGACAACCAGCCTCGCCCACCCCAATGAAAACCCACTGATAGTTTCCCATTGCCAGAGGATAAGGTCAGTTTCCATCGCCTGCTTTGCCCAGACTTGGACTTACCAGCTTTTGGCTGATATTGTTAAAGGGATTTCTCCATGTCTCCTTCAATTACTCTGTGTTCCATCTGTACGGGACGTGGTGGGCTTTTGCTCTATATCAGTTGCCCAGCATCCAGATACTTTATTTTGATTTGGGAAAATCCCTCAGCATGAACCTACAGTCCAAACATTTCTAGATGTGGCCATTCTCTGCTTACGGGTCCTGAGCTCTAGAAAACATGACCCAGACTTCACAGGTCAGGTATCCAATGGGGACACCACCAGTGACAAGTCCTATTGAACATTTCTTCTGGAATGACCTTGACTGAATTCCAGCTTCCTTGGGCTCTTGCCTGATTCCTTATCCTTCCTGTCCTCTGATAAGCTATCTAATACTCTTCCAATAAATTCCTTTTATCTTGAAATTAACCAGAATAAGTGTCCAGTGTTGTGATCCAGAACTCTAATACATGGAGTTTCTTGCAGGCCCTCGAACATGCAGGACACATGACGCTCTCTGTACATCCTTCACTTAGCTATTCACTCTACACACCAGAATTTAATTATACCTTCCTATCTAGAGCCTCACCCTATCCTCCTTACTTCGACCAGGTTTGGTGCCCCTGAGAGACATTTCTATAGCACTGTTTATTTATTTTTTTAATATAGCACCCTTCTTTCTGAAATATGGTTGTTTGCAAAGTTGTCCCTATCCCTAGATGAAAGGTATTCAGGGATCTCACCTGCCATGCTACTCTTGCTTTCTCAGAGCAGAGAATCCAGCCTGGCGTCAGTCACATAGGAACTCTTGCTAAACATTATTTGTTGAACCAGGGAGTGCATTAAAGCTTCATTTCAGTGCCTGATGTTATGTCTGAATTCCCTTTAAAATGTAAAAGTTCTGGAAGATCTAAGCCACCAACGCTCTAGTTTGAATGGCTGGCCCAACTCGTCTCCAAGCTCTCTACCCATGTTCTCCTTCGTCAAAGCTCACAGCTCTGGCCACACCACAGACCTGAATTTCATCCTGCGAGGAGCAGATCTGTGATGTGCCATTTTGTGGAACTTTTGCAGAAGATGCCACAGAGGCACTCGACTGAAAATCAGCTAGAGTGAAACATCCTGCCAGAGGCATTGGAAGGCAAAATGCTGTGCAGTGATGGCAGAAGCGAGAAAACTAAAAAGGAACAAGGATGAGAAGGTGTCAGTCTCCCCCACTAGAATGTCAGCTCCATGTAAACTGGGTCCTTTTTTTTTTTTTTTTTTTATCACTGCTACATCCCCAGGCCTAAAGCAGTGCTTAGCGCATGATGGTTACTCAATTTGTATTCGTTGATTGATTGATTGGATAAATGCAGATTACTTCAAATAAAGAAAGCAACATAAAATACAAAGGTAAAAATCTTAATCATTCAAGGGGAGAAAATTCACAAAAGATTATAGCAGGCAAAACACAGCAAGAGATTGATACCTATCATCATGGAATGAATGTGGACAAAGTGTGATTGTCATGGTTTTATTTAGATACCACCAGACATATTTAGCAAGTACTTTCACAGTGTCACATAAGCAGTTGGACTTCTAACTCCCTTTTCCTCACAACAGCTTAATTCATTGCAACTGAATTATCCTGATTTGGGGGTTGTATTGCAGAAGCATATCTTGCAAGGTAGGACGCGGTCCTACCTTCCTCCCTCTCTGTCGGTGCCCTTCTTCCCATAAGACATTTCATCTCTGCTATCTTTTTCCAGTTCATTCTTTATTCATTGCCTCTCCTGCTGCTCCATCCCACGGCTACTCCAAAGCCTCCTTCAAGTCTGACCTCCTTCATGAATTTTCTCAACCTCATTCCAGCTTATTTCCTCATGTCCTTCTCCAAGTCCTTACAAGACCTGACTCTGTGCTGATTGTATATTGATGAACATTGCTCTGTGGTTGTGTCAGGAGTGGGTTAAGTCTGTCAAAGGCGAGACCGAATCCAAGGCAAAATGATGTTTATTATGCTTATCCACAAATATGCAAAGGGGAATCCATCTTTGTCACTTTTGTGGACAAGGATTCAAAGGTGTCAGAAAGGAGACTGTATTTTATAGAGTAAGAAGAGGAAATACAGAAGGAGTCTTTGACTGGCAAATTGCCCATTAAGGGGGCAGCCTGGAAGCCGGGTAGACGTCCTTGTTGGTCTTCAGGTGTATTTGGAAGTGCTTGGTTGGCTACAGTTTGAGAATTTTCAAATGAACAAGTATAGTTTTAGGTTGGGGTGGAGGGGTTTTCTGTGGCTGGTCATTTCCTAGAACCAGTGGAGGTAGAGGTGGAGGTGGACTGGCTACCATGGCCAGCAGTCTCTCGAGTCTGATCATGTAGCTCATGGGCTGCCACGAGGCAGAAATCATGTCTCACACTTTCCTCGTATGTGCTTCACGCCTTGGCATGCAGCCAACTTTCACCCCTACTTCCCTATTTAATTTGATGACTTGTTGAATAGGCTTTGGGGGAGGAAAGGTATGACTATATATTCATAGTGTGTGTGTGGGTGTGTGTGTGGGTGTGTATTCCACACCTAAATTCCCATAGCTGAAAAAAGTGAATGATTGATATGAGGTAGAAGCATTAACTGATTGCTACAATACATGCCATTCTATGTCCCCATCAAAGAAATCCTTTATGTGTGTCCCCTGTCTGGCTGGGCCAGGCACTGAGGCATTGGGAAGGGTGCAACCAGGAAACTGTTGATAACCTACAGAGAGCCATCCTGGAACCACACATGCACAAGTCAAAGTTAAGCTGCACTGGCTGCATTGCTAAAGGAACCAGTGAATATTTATCAGGATTGGGATGCTCTGGTGGAAACAGGAGTTGTCTAGAAGATTTGGGCAACAGGAAATAAGGCAAAGAGAAGGACTAGTGCCACCAGGCTGCCAAGTGTGGGTGAAAATGGAAACTTCACCTTGGGATTGTAAAGCCCCACGTGCAACTGTTCATTGAAAATCCTAACAAACACTGGATTTAGTCGATAGAACCCACAGGGAACAAGACAACTTTTGGAAAAGTAGGTGCTCAAGAAACAATTGTTGAGTGGTGGAAATTCTTCACAGAGATTCCCAGGTTACCGCCTACAGCATCGCAGTGTCCACCGTTGCGGGTGCTCTCATGCACTTTGGCCCCACTCTGGCTGTGCTGGTGGGGTAGCACATTGAAGAATGGCACGATGATACAAGATTTCATAGCACTCAGTCTGGGGAGACTCTAAGGAGCTAGGGTGTTGGGAGACAAGGCATCAACCAACAAAGCCCAGCTATCCTGCTCCTTAGGGATCAGGTGCTTGGAGTGAGCAGGAGAGACCCCCCCCCAGGATGGATGGCATTGAATCCGGCTGCCTCTGCAAACAAAATCCATACCCAACAAAGAAAACCTCTCCAGTTGCTGGCTGTGACTTTGTATGTCTCTGCTGAATTTTTTTTTCCCCCTCAAAATCAAATGACAGAGTCGTCATGCACTTGGAGTTTCCATGGTACAAATGCAATAGTCGGTCTTTTGATAAATAGACTTTGAAATGCTCTACATATGCCCACAACAAGCTTTTATCCATTTGGCTAATTTTATTCTTTGGAAGCTACTGAAGACAGGGGGAAATGGCCCTGTGATTAGATCTAACTCGGAGACTGGGGAAGAGTTTGCGCTGCCCTGTGAAGCACAAGCAAGCATCCTTTGTAGGAAAGTTGAAATCAGCATTGGAGAACAACGTTGGGGCTGGGAAGAACCTGGAGGTCCCTCTAGACCTGTGGCTCCCAACACTCATCCTCCCGTCAGGGGCTCAGAATCTCCCGGGGAAGCTGCAGTATATACATGCCTTCTGAGCCAAATCAGAATCTCTCTTCAAGCAGCTTGGACAGGCATATTTTTGGAAGTGCTCTCTTTGATTGGTAGTGGGAAGGAAGTAATATAATAGGCAGACTCGCTGTTACAGTACAGGGTTTGAATCTAGGCTCTACCACTGTTCTGTGCCGCTGCTTGTTTTTCTTACAAAAGGAAGGAAATGATATACAGTAGTCCCCTCTTATCCATGGGAATATATTCCAAGATTCCCAGTAGATGCTTTGAACTGTTAATAGTATCATATCCACATATTATTCTTTTCTATACGTACATACCCAATGAAGTTGAATTTATAAATATAGGCACAGGTAGAGATGAACAATAATAACTAATATTAAAATATAACAGAACATTGGGCTGGGGATGTGGCTCAAGTGGTAGCATGCCAGGCATGAGGCACTGGGTTCGATCCTCAGTACCACATAAAAGAATAAAATAAAGATGTTGTGTCCACCTAAAACTATATATATATCAGAACAATATACTGTAATAGAGCTTATATAAATGTGCTTTCTCCTCTCTCTCTCTCTCTATTTCTCTTTCTTTCTCTCCCTCCTCCCCACCTAAAATGTCATTATGCTTTTATTTTTTCACTTACAGTATACAGTGTACAGCTTCACTTTGGCATATCCAAATTGCTAGCATTAGTACTCTTGTTTTTTGGACCATTCTTAAGTAAAATAAGGTTTACTTGATAACAAGTACTGAGATACCACAGCTGTTAATTTGAAAACTTAAAAAGGCTACTAAGTGACTATCAGGAGGGTAACATATATAATGTGGACTCGATGGACAAAGGAATAATTTATCTCCTGGGCAGGACAAAAAAAGATGGTACAAGATTTTCATCACACTACTCAGAATGGCACACAATTTAAAACATGAGTCATTTATTTCTGCAATTTTTCCATTTAATATTTTCTGCCCTCAGTTGACTGCAGGTAAGTGAAACCATGCAAACTGAAACCTTGGATAGGGGTCACTACCTTATATAGCATAAGGATAGTACATATGATCACCCTTATAATTTTTTAAAGTCAAGTCTAGCAGTGTCAATCAGGATAATGAGGAAAGGGTACATTGTTAAGCCACTGATCCAAACCCACTGTTCTCCCAGCCCAGAAACCTTCCTTTGTTTCCCCAAAATACCATCCCTCCTCATTCTTCTTGTCTCCATTAGAGTCTGTCCTGATGTAATATTTTGCAGTAATGCCTCTGAATACTGTTGCAGACAATGCTGGCCCTTGCTCTCAGGACAGCTTTAGAGGAGGTGACGCTGAGTTTGGTTATGGATCCTGCAGGCTCCCTATAGTCCTGAAAGCCAAAGCTTATATCCAGGGCTTGGTCTTCCTGGACCACTGTGAAGGGCAGTTTCTTATAGGAAAGATTAGGAAGTTCTCAGTGAAGAACGGTTGCAGGGTCTTCTGGTGTTAACTTGCAAGTTCTCCTCCTTAGCTGGTATCCTAAATCAATGTCCCCACCACCTGCAGGATCCTCCCCGCAAGTGCCTCCTGAATTGATGAGAGTGAATCCCTACTATAGGACAGTAGCTAACACCCAGCAGATAGCTACACTTGAAACCAGTGCACACATTGCTCGGAAACAATTACATGAAATAAATGCAGTGATCACCTAAGATGCACCATTTCAGCATTTAACCCATGTCCAAACTTCTCTGGCCAATTCAACCAACAGTTAGGCATGCCACCTGAGTGTGAAACCCAGAGCTAGACCATCACAGAGGGAAAGCAGGACTCTCACGGGTACAATGCTTGGGAAAGTGTGGAAAGTGAATTTCCTATATGGATCAGATGTAAATTGGGGATGTGTAATCAGGGCCCGCTTCACACATATGTTTACATGTGTCACCTATGCAGTCTCATATATCTGCCACTCACTAGGGTCCTGTGCTTGAAATCCTGTTGTTGCCTCTTGAAATTCTGCATCATCTTTCAACAAAGCTTCTGTATTTTCACTTGATGCTGGGGTTTTGCAAGTTATGTAACTGGTTCTGGATTTAACTGCAAATGTATGTGGCCTAATAACACCAACAGCCTATGCATGCATGCATTTACAATACACACCCCCCTCCAGAATTGAAGTTTTGCAGTCTGTGCCTTGATCAAGAGGAGACGCTGCTTTTTCTGAGTACTTGGCTATCCTGATAAGTTCAAGAAGCTATGTTCAATTCTTTTGAAAAAAAAAAAACACTCAAAATGAGACAGCCTTTTGCCTCAGGCCCCACCTCTTGGAGGTCTAGCTTAGGCTGGGTACCGAGGTGCAGCATCAGAAAGCAGGTTCATTGTTTTGATCACTGTCTATCCTGCATCTTCAGCCCAGACTTCTCTGCTCTTCAGCAGCATTCCGGACCACCAGGCACATCTCATGGAGGACACAGAGGCTCTTGAAAACTGACTGTGATTTACTAAGCTGAAACTTGAGGGAAAGGAATGGGAAATCCCACCCACAGGCTGTCAGCATTGTCGTTTCAATGCTATTCTCAGGTGGAGCTCTGTGCTACCACATCCGTCTCAGGAAGAAATTGCCCCCTGAGTTTAAGTAGAAGTCTGCACACAGCAGTGGGCAGGGGTGGGGAGGGGTGCTGGGAAAGGCTGAAGGACCACTCAGCTTCTTGCCAGGAATCTCCACTGGAACATGCCTCCCATGGAAAGAGAAATTGATTCTTATCATATCCTTAGGTCTAGTTGTCCAGGGCTCCCCAACATTTGCCTTCAGGGGCATGGCCTCTGAGGCTCTTACCCTGTTAGCAGAGAAAATCAGCCACCTTTACAAAACCAGAGTCGATGCAAGGAGTCACAGGATCACATTTTTGTAGAACTTTAAGGACATACTGGAATAAAAGTCTAGGCCAATTTTCATTGTGTGGGTGAGCAGGCTGCAACCGAGCAAGTGGGAAGAATGGGCTGCTACTCACACAAGCCAACTGGAAACTCCCTTTCCTTCAATCCGAAGCCTCTGCTAGAGGATTGAGGCCTGTCACCCAATCCAACACACTGAAGTCTGGACCAGGGACATGCACCTAACCCCAGTGTGCCCCCTGGTCTTTCTTCTGAAAGTTTAAAGTCTAAATTTCAGATTCTGGATGATTGACGGTCTGGAGTGGCTGGTCATGGTCTTCATGGTCCTTTCTAAGGGTCTCACTCCATGGAGTGATTTCAACCATGGATCATCCTCCAGGTCACCTGTGTGCACAGTGTGCATCACACAGTCTTGGGGGACCAAGAGGAGATTGACTACTGTGAGTCACCTCCTCTGGGCTTACAGAGCTTCATATGTTTTTAAATGTTCTGGTTTAGATACTGAATGGGTACCCGCCCCCCCCACACACACACACACTGTTTCCCATTTCCACAAGGAGTTGCTCATTTAGGACATTCTATGCACTAATTTTTCCAAAATGATTTGGAAGAGATTACAGGAATGCACCTCATGGTAACACCCAGGATTCTGGAAGAGGTAGGTTGTTCATTAAGTGCACACCCTTTGTCCCCACTATCTTGCTCTGCAACTCCTGAGGATCTGATGCTACAAAGGGAGATGACTGAGCTACCACTGTCCATGTCACCTTGAGTCTCCACCCCTCTGTCCTCAGTCTCACCTCCCAGACTGAGTTTTATGGGAGAATGTTGGGTCCAGGGGCAATCACTCTTAGAAGGGGGACCTCTTGGGGTGGGGAAGGTAAAAGCTATTTTCACTACAGCATCCCCAGCCTGACACAGTCATACCTAGAGCACAGGTGTCCCAACTCTCCATCCTACTAAGATGTCTCCAGAAACAAGCCCATGACAGACCCAGTGATTGGTACTGACTAGGTTGATATTTATGCACTTTGAATGTATAGTTTCATGAGTTTTTATACATGTCTACCATCAAGCAGTTGCCACAATAATCAAGACTTTTAACAATTCCATCATCATCCCAAAATTTCATCAGGGACCTTTGCAGTTAATACCACCCTCCCCACTGCCCAGCCCTGCACAGACACTGATCTATTTGTCTGTTGGTATAAAATTTCACATAAATGAAATCCAACCTTTTATAGTGGTTTTTTTCTGGGGGGGGGACAATACCAGGAATTCAACCCAAGGGCACTCAACCACTGAGCCTCATACCCATCCCTATTTTGAATTTTATTAGAGACAGGGTCTCACTGGGTTGCTTAGTGCCTTGCTAAATTGCTGAGGCTGGCTTTGAACTCGCGATACTCCTGCCTCTACCTCCCAAGCCACTGGGGTTACAGGCATGTGCCACCGTGCCCAGCCAATGTAGTGCTTTGTTTTTTTGTGTGTATGTGTAGGTCTGATTTCTTTCATTTTTTCCTAATATTTTTGCATCCACCCATGTCGTAGCATCTATCAGTACTTGTTTCTTTTTTATTTATTGCTGTGCTGTATTCCGTTGTGCGGCTATACCACAATTTGTTTACCTACACACAAGCTGGTGGACATTTGTGTTGCTCCCCGAGCTTGGCTCTTATGAATAAAGCTACTAAGAACATCTCTGTGCGAGTCTTAGCATGAACATATGTTTTCACTTCTTTGGGGCATATAAATACCTAGGAGTGGGATTGCTGGTTCATAAGGTACGTACATGTTTAATTTTACAAGAAACTGCCAAATTGTTTTCCAAATGTGTGTCCCACGTTTGCATTTCTACCCTCAATATGTGAGAGTGACAGTTTCCTTGCATCTTTGTCAACACTTAACACTGTCCGTCTGCAAGGCTAGCTGTTTCAGTGGGTGTACAGTCCTATCTCATCGTGGTTTTAATTTGCATTCTGAATGGCCAGTGATACTGAACCCCTTTTTCTATGCTGATTGGCCACTCCCAAATCATCTTGCCTGAAATATATCTTGAAATCTTTTGCTCATTTTTTAGAAAAAGTTCTTAATTTTGATGAAATTTGATTTATCATGTTATTATTATTATTATTATTATTATTATTATTATTATTATTATTATTTGATATGGTTTATTCCCTTTGTGTACTATCTAGGAAATCTTTGCCTAGCCTAAGGTTACAAAATTCTTCTTGACCTTTTTCTCATACGATATACAAAAAGTGATTCAAAATGGATCACAGACCTAAATGTAAGAGTTCAAACCATAAAACTTTTAGAAAAAAAAATAGAAAAGCTTTGTGACCTTAGCAAGACAATAAAAGCTCACCACTCTCCTCTCTCCTTCCTTTTTTCCTTCTGGGGAGAAGGGGATTGTCAAGGTCAGAAGTTGAAATAACTTGCATGAGATCAGATAGGCAAACTTAGAGTCTTCCAATATTAAAACTAGAAGGAACAAATAATATAATGAAGCACAATCTTCTTATTTGTAAAACCAAGGAACAGAGTCCCAGAAAGGTTAAGTGGCTTGCCTAAGATCACACAGCAATGGCACACATGAGAGCAGATCCTACATCTTCCAAGGGCCCACTGGTATCTATCTGATGCTCATCTTCCGCACTGTAACTTTCCGCACAGTGATTTTCTTGAAGACCAAAAGATGCATCAGAAATTGGACCTTTACAAAACCATCTGGAGAAGGCGTTGTCTTAAGTGGAGTGTGACGTAGGCCTGGATGTGGAAGGCAAAGAAGCAGGAGGCTTTAGTTAACGACACCAATGCCTCCCCACGCTGGCCATCGGAAACTGCTCAGTTGTTTTCTGATTGCTCCCAAACTGTCAGATATTTCAGGCCTCAGGGCTTTGTCATCCTTGGGATTTCCACCCAGGACCCCTGCTCATTCATGTGACAGGTGGAGACTGGCCACCACAGGTTGCAGGCAGTGTGTAGCAGATATGGGTGCATCACAGCAGAGTCGGGGTGAGTGCTGCCCCTATCCCTCTCATGTGCCTTCAGGGTTTGAAGACCAAGTGCTTCAGGAGCCACCAGGGATGGTGGTCATGCCCTAGAGGAGGGCACTGCCCGAGATCACAGCATTGGGAACATCAACCCTGGTTGTGACCTTGTAGGCCCTTGCCTCTGACTTCCTCCCCTGCAGAGGAGGAAACTGAGTCCTGATGAGGCCATGCTGAGTTCCCAGTGCCACATGGTCCAGTCCACCTATTGAGCACTGTGACATAGAGAGATTCAAGTCTGCACACCACTCTTCCCTTCTGTTTGATTAGACAGAATAAATTACATTTTGTGTTTCTATGCTTTACTTTCTACTTTGTAATTGTGTTGACATTTTTACATACGAATTACGGAATGGTGCTATCTAGACAAATCCACGGGTGCCGTGTTTTATGGATGATCTACAGTATATTCAATCAAAATAACCCTTGAAATGTGGCTTTCATCTCACCCAGTATCTTGGAGCCCAGCCCTCTCTGAAAGATGTGACCTTAATAAGCAGCTATTTAATTGTGGGTGGAGGGGGTGACATGGGGGCAGATCCTCATTCTGACTTAAGCACTCTTTTCCAGCACCAAGCTGCTTTTATTGAAATGTCCGTTTTTTGTCCAAATCTGTCACACCCCAAAAACAACAGCAAGAACAAAAAAAAAAATGGAAAAACACAGGATCGTGGTTTTGCCAGGAAAAACTTGCAGATGAGGGACAGCGAAAGGAGGAAATGCCCATGAAATGGTTTCCAGTGGGCTCAACAATGAGGTTTGAATTTGCAAAACCCCCTCTTCCCACTTCCTACCCCCTTCCAGCCCACCATTGCTGCGACTTGGCTCCCTGGCACTGTGCACACAGCCTGCACCATGTCCCTTTAATGCTGGGTTTCCGTCTCCCTGGGAAGTGACTGTGTACCAGGAGAGTGTAATTGGCAGGCTGTGACACTCCTGTCTGAGAGTGTCTCTCTAAGTGGAGCGCATTTCAGCCTTTATCTGGTGATGGCTGCTACCTGAGAAAGGCCCTGGGCCATCTCAAAGGGCTTGTAGCAGCTAATTGTGCCTGTTAGGACCAGCAATTAGCAGGAGATCTCTGGACTTCGAAGCTCCAACACCCACCAACTTTCAGCTCGTTTCTTTCCCTTTCTCTTAACTAGCGAAGCCTAATAGAGGTGGTGAAGGACAGGCAGGTGAGGCAGCAGCCACGACGAGGAAGACGGAGGCTGGCCGGGCCTGGTCCACCACCCCTGCACTCTGCCCCCACCCAAGAGGACCAGCGCAAAGAAACAGACGCTAGATGCTGATCTCAAGCCATAAATACGCCCTGTTTATGGCAGGGCCAGAGCTGGAGGCTTGTGAATCAGTATCGGGAGTCATGCTGCCCCTGTTTGTACAGTTTAAGCATTGAGTTAGAAGATGACAATAAAAAACTAATTAGGTGCAGGTCATAAAGGAGATCACACATGCCTGGTGTCTGCTGGTTACTATGGGCACACGACGGTTTCGGTGGAAACACAAGGCAAAACATCTGAAAATTAAGACAATAAATCAGTTTCATTGAATAAAAGACATGCATTTACCCATTAATTAAGGATAATAGTATCCTATAAGCTTTTGTGTACCATGGGTAATTTGTTATACTTTACTATAATTATATACATTGAAAATTAAAATTCAGCACACCTTACAGGTAATGGATGCACATGGCTCTTCCTCTATTTCCGGAAAGAACTAAAGGTTTATTCATTAGCAATCCCACATTTAGGCTCAGGTGATGTACTTTTGTCCATTGACTAAGGCTTCATTATTGGGTATTCTTCCTCTGCCGCTTTGAGGTGAGAACCAAGCAACCCTCTATCCCACTGTGTCTAGTATAAAGACATTGAATTTTAATTTTTTAGAAGCCCACCACCCATTTTTCTTCTTTAAAAAACAACACCCTGATATTCTTGTAGGGAATTGCCTTCCTCCCCACCCCCCGCATGGTTTGTACTCTCAACGGGGCTGTCAATCAAGTTGCCCAAGGGGAGCATGTAATTAGAGCTCAGCCAATCAAGTTTACTCTCCCAGGACTCAGACTCCTGCAGAGTAATATAAGGATAGAGAAAACACGGTCTTAAGAACCATCTGAACGGGATTGTCAACCAGATTCTGCCTTGGTGAACTCTAAGACATCTCATAGTCAGCGTTGGTGGTGGGCAGAATAATGACCTGGTCCACCAATCATCTGTACCAGTGAATATGTCCGCTGAAATAGTAAAAGTGGCTTAGCAGTTGTGATTAGATGTTCTGACTTTGAGATGGGGAGATGATCTTGGGTTATTCATGGTCGCCTCATGAAATCACTTTTCCCAGCTGCTCTAGGATAAGAGATAGCAATCGAAGAGGAGTCAAAGATGGCCCGTGGAAAGGGCTAAGCAACCACTCCTGATAACCCTTGAAAGTGGAGGAAAGGCCCTGGACAGAGGAATGTGGGTCAATAGTGGAAGCAGGATGTGTTATCCACTAGAGCCTCCGTGATTTTTGATGCCATGGTTTTTGCCCAGTGAAACATGGTGGATTTGTCCAGGTCTACAGAATGGTAACAATAAATTTGTATTCTTCAAGTCACCAACTCTGGTTGGTTGTTACAGCACCAATAGAAATACACTCTTTTGAGGCTGTGACCTCAGACTTATCCAGAGTGATGTTCCACTGCTCTTGAGCATCCTGCCTAAGAAAATGGGGAAGAGCAATGTTCTCTTCTGCAGCCCCAAGCACATGCTGGTGGGCCACGTGCAGAGGCCACAGGCTCAGGGCAGGGTTGTTGGCCTGGAAGATGGAACAGAGCTGGAAATGGATGACACCGACTCTGTCTGCCTGTTTCTGGTGTCATCCACAGACACATTGACAAGTGACTGGTTTGACCTCTCCTTCACTCCTCACCTTTCCTGTTCCCTTTCCCCTCCTCCTCCTCTTTCTCCTCATTTCCCCCTACTCTCGAGTTTTCAAAGCCTGAATGCCTGGGTCCTGCAAGCATTGGCTTTCCCGAAACCCCATTCATTGATTCTGTGGGGGGCAGGGATATAGAATTATTTTCCTAAAAAGCTCACCTGCAGACTGTAATGCTCATGGGATTCAGATGCCTGGGAAGAATCACTGGCCTAGTTCACAGCCAACCTTTCCTGATAAAGTAATGGAGACTAGAGAATTTTAATGTCCTGTCTAAGGTCACATAGCCACGCAGTGCCAGAGAACTTCAGGATCTTCATTCTTAGCTCAGTGCTTTCCCAACTCCACGGGCTGCTGTCAACCCAAAGACATTGTAGAATTCAGTGAGCTCTTCATGATCTTTCCATTTGAGAGTCCTTATTTTTTTAATTAATTAAGCATTTTATCTATTTGCATTTCAACGTGACTATGTTGTATCTGAGTTTAAATCTACCATCCTGCCATGTGCTTTTTAAAAACTCTATTTTGTATATTAATTGCTTTTATTTTGATTAGTCTTACATGCTCTATGATCCTCTTTTTAAAAATTTTTGGATTATTTCATTATCCTTCCAGTGCTTCCTCTATACTTTATAAGGAATACATTCACTTCCTACTCTTTTCTGGTTATCCCAGTGCCGTGGCTCCCAATTGGGAAGACACCAAGGGATGTTTGGTAATGCCTGGAGATGATTTGGGATGTCACTCTGTGGTGGTGGGTGGAGTGAAGAGAGTTGCTACTGGTGGTCAGTGAGCAGAGGCCAGGAATGCTGCTCAGCATCCCATACTACACAGAGAAGAATAGAGGATATGGTTCAAAATATCCATAGTAATGTCTTGGTCCATTTTGCGATACTATAATATCAGACCCAAGGCAGTGTAACTTATAAAGAATAAAGGTTTATTTCTTACAGTTCTGGAAGCTGGAAAGCCTAAGGTGGAGGACCTACAAGGGGCTTCCACTGTGTCATCCTATGGCAGAAAGTGGAAAAGAAAGCATGTGAGACAGAGAGAGAGGGAGAGAGGGCTCAACTCTTCCATTGATCTGGACCGCCTCCCCCATAACCAATCCAATCAGCCTTAAACCATTCACAAGAGCTCTGCCCTGTTAAAGCTCCCCCCACTCACACGGTTGCACTGGGGATGAAGTTTCTAACATGTGGACTGTGGGGGATGCACTCGTATCACAGCAAGTGCTGAGCCGAAGATACTGACAGAGGGTGACCACTTTCATCCCTGATTAATCAGAAGCCAATGACGATTTGGTAACTGCAAGTTTTGCAGTCAACACAACGACTGCTCTAACTCCTTTGCTTAGTTTCAACTCAAGCGCTATCAGTGTTAGGTATTCTTTGTACATTTGAAACCCCACGAGATACCCTTGTTATTTTTGATACAGTCAGTTCTTCATTTAGATTTTCCAGAGCTCTTCATTCCTTCCTGCATCTCTGACCTTCCATCTGGAATCCTTTCCCTTCTGCCTAAAGAACTCCCTTCATTATTTCCTGCAAATCTGCTGGTAAGAAGTTCTCTTAAGATTTTGTTTGTCTAAAAACGGCTTTATTGCATTTGTTCTTTGTTTTTCTGGTTTCTAACATGTATATTGATGCCTGTTTGTAGCAGACTCTGGTCCTTTAATAATAAAAGCTTTCTTCTACACCAGAATGCTATTCTCACACCTAAGAGAATAATATTGATTTAATAATATCTAAAATAAGGCTAATAGGCACATTATGTATTCCAAATATGGATGGTATAGTGGATAATTTTATGAAGACTCACCTAGTTTGTAGGTCTCTAGTATTTTTTCAATCCAGATTGCCCTCTGTCTTCTTATTTTTTATATTATTAATACCCATGCATTTTTAATTTTATTTTTAACTGACACATAAAAAATATGAAAATTGGATATAATAATGGGGTACCGTGTGATATTTTGACAATGTGTATATTGTCTCCTCAACCATCTATCGCTTCTTCAGGGTGACAACATTCAATAGACTTTCTTTTAGCTTTTGGAGATAGCACATAATTATTGTCTTTAGTCACCGTAATAAAATCCTCCTTTCCTTTCCAAAACCACGGGTGACACTGGAGATCATTATGTGAAATAAGCCAGACCCAGAGAAACAAGTATTGCATGACCTCACTCTTATGTGGAATATAGAAGAGTTAACCTCATAGAAGTTGAGAGTGAACTGGTGGTCACCAGAGGCCAGGGAGAGTTGGGAAAGGAAGGAACATGGAAGGTCACTTATGTGTTTTTTGAAGCACCAGGTGAGATGTCTGGTAGAGTATCTCACATGTTGGGTTTTTAAGATTATTTCTCCATGATTTTATTTAGGTTTAGTACTTGGGGCAAGGCTACTATGGGGTAGGGGTAGGGATATATATATCCCTACTGCCACTTATCAGGAGGCACATGATATTAAGTTGCCATGCTGTTCACATGGCAAAGATAGCAACTGTCAGATCTCCTTAGCATAAAGATTTTTCAGTATTGAGACTCTGAAGCTGGGACATTATTATCTCCAGCAATCTTTCACTTAGAATTTTTAGCCTCCATTGCTAATTCCTGCCTGAGTCAATTAATGGAAGGGGGATTGGAAAATAGTAGTTTTCTTCTTGTATAATGCCATCTATGTTGATGAGCGGTTGGCAATTCTGTTGAAAAGTTTTGAGCACTAACTTCTTGTTTTGGAAAATCAGCACATCTCAAGCTTAATATGTAATTTTTCCTGTCCCAGGTGTATAATCAGCTACTTTCAAAGAAACTGTGGTTTTTCTTTTGTGTTGAATGGAATTAGAAACCAAGACCTGGGCCCTAGGTGAGATTCTTACTAGCTGCTTGTTATTGTTTTTAATCCTTTTTGAGGGGAAGAGATTAGGATATATATTTTTTCCTTAACATCCTGAATTCACATTTATAACCTCTACTTCAATAAGAGATTAATTTCAAATTTGCATTTCCTCTCCAACCATGATAACCCAACTTAAAGCAACATATTTACAATTCATCTCTATTCTATAACATACAAAAAATGGTTTTAGAATTGCATGTTTACACTATCATCATTAATAACTCTCCTGGCTGAGGTCAAGATTCTTTTTCAGGGCTTTTTGTTTACATATTTTAATACTATCTCAGTTTTTTAAAAAATTTGTACTAGTTCTTTTTAGTTAAATATAATATTAGGAATCATTTTGACATAATTTTAAAAGCAACTAAGTAACATTATCTGATCTGATTTTTAACTTTAGATCTCTGTAAAAATGTCTGCTAGAGTATGTATTTGAACGTTACTTGAATGGACTCTTTTATCTCACTGGTTATATATACTTATACATATTTTTATATATGTACATTTATGTATACATATATATAATCTGTATGTGTGTGGTGCTGGGGATTAGAACCCAGGGCCTTGTGCATGCAGGGCAAGCACCAACTGAGCTATATCTCCAGCCCAAATTTATATATTTACGTGGCCAGATGACACCTTTATGATGCTAGATTTTTCTGTGAACAAGGAGTGCATTCCCATTTCCACAGGTCTACTTCTGAGACTTCCAATGAGCTTTTAATTTTTCCCCACATGGATTTTTGTGTATTTCTTAATACATTTGTTCTTCATAAGAATTCATCTTTTTAGTATTTTAAGTTGTTGTTCTCTTCATTCCATCTTATTTATGATTATTATTTATGTATTTAAAGGTTCCTATTTTTACACTAATTTGATACCCTTTGACATTACTGAAGTCTGTATTTTGCATGTCTCTGTGTGTGGAATTTGTTTCAGCATTGATTTGTTGGGTTTTTCGGGTACACTTTCATAATCAAATAGAGTTTTATGGTTTTCAATTCATATGCCTCTTATTGTCCTAAAAAATTAGCCAATCAAAGCTGAGAAGAGAAAAAGAGCAAAACAGTAGCAGAAGCAAAAATGGTAGGAATTATTGGTCAACAGACATATGAAAAAAAAATGTTCAACATTTCCAGCAATTAGAGAAATGCAAATTAAAACTACACTGAGACTTTATCTCACTCCAATCAGAATGGCAATTATCAAGAATACAAGCAACAATATTTTAATATTTTTTTTTTTTTTAGTTTTCGGCGGGCACAACATCTTTGTTTGTATGTGGTGCTGAGGATCGAACCCGGGCCGCACGCATGCCAGGCGAGCGCCCTACCACTTGAGCCACATCCCCAGCCCAAGCAACAATAAATGTTGGCAAGAATGTAGGGGGGAAGTACACTCATACATGGCTGGTGGGACCGCAAATTTGTGCAACCACTATGGAAAGCAGTATGGAGATTCCTCAGAAAACTTGGAATGGGACCATCATTTGACCCAGATATCTCAATCCTTGGTTTATACACAAAGGACTTAAAATCAGCATACTTCTGTGATATAGTCACTTCAATGTTCATAGCAGTTCAATTTAGTAGCTAAATTATAGAACCAACCTAGGTACCCTTAAACAGATGAATGGATAAAGAAAATGTGGCATATATACACAATGGAGTATTACTCAGACATAAATAAAAATGAAATTACAACTTTTGCCAGTAAATGGGTGGAACTGGAGAATATGATAAATGAAATAAGCCAATCCCCAAAATCCAAAGACAGAATGTTTTCTCTGAAATGTGGATGCTTGCTCAAAATAAGTAGAGGGAGGAGGGTGGTAGGAAAGAATAAAAGTACTTTGGATTAGACAAAGGGGAATGAAGGAAAGATAGGGAGAATGAGAATAGGAAAGATAATAGAATGGATCAAACATTACTTTCCTATGTGCATAAATATAGGATTCGTGACCAATGTAATTCTACACCATGTACAACCAGAGAATGAGAAGTTACACTCCAGATATGTATAAAATGTCAAAATACATTTTACTATCATGTATGACTAATAAGAACAAAAAACATTTTTAAAAGTGGTAGGATTTTTGTTTATACTCCCTTTTCTGGAACTTGGTAGGAAATACTTCTAGTCCTTGCCTTCTGAACTGCACAGGAAACACTCTAACACTCAGAAAGCATCCATAATTTCTGAATCTATTGAATGTTTTTTAACAGCAATAAATGTTGACTTTCATTGATGGTCTCTCTACATCTATTAAATTAATTTTAAAATCTAATAATGGGATAAATTTTATTGGATTTCTTGGTATTAAACATTTTTGAATGCCTGAAATAAATTTCACTTGATTAGATAAGATCCCCTATAAAACATTTTTTGTGTTATTTTGATGAATACTCATCCTTCTTTGAACACTCTCACCATTTTCAATGGTTTATATGCTGCATAATTTTCCATCCTTTTATTTTCAATTGATCCATGTCTTTGCATTTAAAGGGCATCAGTTATAGACAGCATATTATGTGATATTACATTTTAAATATTCTTTCTGACAGTTTTAGTTTATTATATTTAATGCAATTATTGAAGTTGATTTAGATTAATGGTAAAAATTTGATCATCAGCTTACTATTTTTGTGGAGTGGGGGGTACCAGGGATTAAACTCAGGGACACTGTACAATTGAGAAACATCCCCAGCCCTATTTTTTATTTTATTTAGATACAGGGTCTCACTGAGTTGCTTAGCACCTCACTTTTGCTGAGACCAGCTTTGAACTCATAATCCTCCTGCCTCAGTCTTTGGAGCCACTGGGATTACAAGCATGTGCCACCACGCCCAGCCTTTTTATTTTCCTATCTTCTTTTGGTTTAAAATAATTTATTTTGTGGTCTTATTTCAATTTATTGATTAAAGTAATCTCAATTTTTAATAGTTGCTTTGGGGATATATATATATATATATATATATATATATATATACACACACACACACCATAAGCCTTTCACAGTCTACTTAGAATTAGGTTCATTACCTCCTTCTTTCATCATTTTATCCTTATGCCACAACTGTTATATGGATTAAAGTTGCACAATTTATAAATCTTATAATGTTCTATAATTTGCCTCATATTGGATTATGGACAGCTTTTTCTTTGTATCCAACCAGAGATACAAAAAATCGTGCTCTATATGTGTAATAAGAATTGTAATGCATTCTGTTGTTATATATAAATAAAAAATAATAAAATATATGGCATTTTCTAGATATTAATCATTATGGATCTCTTTATTCCTTCCTGAAAAAGATCTAAGTTTCCATCTGATATTATTTACCTTCTGCTTGGAAAATTTCATTTAACCTTTCTTGTACCATATATCTATTAGTAACCAATTCTCCTTATTTTAATGTATGTAGAATTGTCTTTATTTCACTTTTATCATGAAGAATATTTTTGCTAAAGAATTCTGTATTGACGGCTTTATCTTTCAGTAGGTTAGGAATCTCATTCCACTGTCTTCTGACTTCCAGTGCTTCTGATGAGAAGTCAGCAATTGACATTGTCCTTCCTTTAATATGTGCTGTTTTTCCCCCTCTGGATACTTTAAAGAGTTTCTCTTTGTTTTCCAATGTTAGTAGTGTGAATATAATATTTCTGTTAAGCTTTCTTTGCAATGTTTTTACTTGGTTTGCTAAACTTCTAGAATCTGCAAATCTATGTCTTTCACCAAATTTGTTAAAATTGAGAGCATTAATTTTTTAGTATTTTTTGTCATATTTTCTATAGTATTCTGGAATCTAAATTGCATGTATGCTAGACTTGGTATTACCCCACAGATCACTGAGCCTCTAGTATTACTTTAATCCCTCTTTTCTTGGTCCTTTAACTAGATAATTACTATTAATTCATATTCCAGTTCAATGGTTCTTTCATCTGTCATCACTAGCATATTGTTGATCACAATCTGGGAATATTTTAGTTTTTTCAGAATATTTATATTTTTTAATGAGAAAAATGGTGAAATGGGAGCTACTCCACTATTACCAGAAAATAAAAATTCTCCTCAAAAAAAAAAAAGAATGTATTACTTTGAGATGCAATTCCCTTTCATTCATTTTTGAAGATTATTTTGAGTGGTAGATAATTCTTGCTTGGCAGATATTTTCTTTCAACACACACAACACAAATACACACATACACACATATACAACAAATGTAATTTAATTATTTTCTAGCATCCATTTGTTTTCCTATTTAGAAGTCAGCTGTTAATATAGTTGTTGCTCCTCAAAATAGTCTTTCACCTAACTCTTAAAAGATTATTGTTTATTCTTAAGTTTTACTATTATATGAATGAATATGGATCTATTTTTTGTTTGTACTATTTAGTATTCCTTAGTCTTTTTGAATTTCTATTTCTAGTCTTTTGAATTTCTAATTTGTCTGTCATTAGTTCTAGAAAGTTTTCAGCCATTTTGTTCAAACTCTTTGCTCTGTCCCACTTCTCCTTTTGTAACTCTAATTAGTATCTATCAAAATTTTCACAGTGTTATTATTTACTATAGCTTTTGAGATAATTTTTTATAATTTTCTTCATATTCTGTAGATATTTTATATATTTTTCTTTCTTTTAATTTTCTCTTTAACTGTATGCATTTTTTTCCTGTAAAACCCAGCCACTCAGTTCTTCACTTCAGTTGTATTTATTATTCTAGAATGTCCTTTTTAAATCAACGATCTCATTTTTTTAGAAATTCCAACTCAAAAAAATTCAGTAGTGCCTTTTTTCCATTGAACATAGAAAGTAAAATTATTTAACATAATTAACTTAAAGGCTTTGTCGGTTTTCATTATTTGGAGCCTCTGTGGATCTTGTTTCTGCTAGCTTCCTTTCATCTTGTTTTTCCAAGTCTCTTTCCTGGACTAGGCACCATATTGACAGCAGCTATATTAACATATAGCTTACACCCATTTTGCAAATAAGGAAACTGATGCTCAGTGATATTGAGTAACTTCTCAAAGCTACACGGATATGAGTAGATTTCATGGAATTCAGATCTAAATCTGCTTGCCTTGAATGGCAAAAGCTGAGATTTTCATCCTTGGCTACTTGGGAGAAGTTGAAATGATGAAAACTCATTGTCCCAAGTGACAGTGCTAAAATCCAAGCCAAATCATTAATAAGGATGAATATAGTGGTCAATGCCAATGCCACCTTCCATCTCAAGCTCCCTCTGTGGACTGATTCTGCAGAAGTACTGGCTGTGACCTCTTTTTTGGTCTACTACCTGAAGCCACACAGCTAGTTCTCTGAATGATGAACTTTCAATAAAGGAAACAAGAATTTTATGACCATTTTAGAGAAGCCTATTGGAGATTTAGAGTGGGGCAATGACAAGGGAACTATCACCTTTTGCCAAAGCAGAAGACAACCAGGAACAGGCAGCCGAATAGACCCCAGGGCTATCTTCATTGCCGTACATTGAAAATCCTCTCTTTACAGGATCTTATCAAAACAACAATAGTAGATGACTATTATTGAGCACTGTGGAATTTTACATTTATTTGTACATTCAATACTCATAGTAATACCTTCAACAGATGAAGGAGCCAAAGCACAGAGAGGTTGCAAATCTTGCCTAAAGTCATCTATAATGATACATCTATTTAGAGTTAGACACAGAACGCACATTCAGTCCCTGCTCCTGAGTTCACATTCTTAACCAGTACTTAACAACACTGCTAGTTAGTCCCCCTTTGTGTTAGTGCAGTCTGTGAGTGAAAAAGTATACCATTGATTTAGAAATAAAATACAGAATGTGGATGGGCCTCTGGCAGAAGCTAAGTCTTGGGTCAGTTGAAAACCAAACACCTCAGGAAGAGTTAGTGATGAGAGGAAAGCCTAGACCGTGGAGGGTGAGGGTGAAAGTACCGCCATTGGAGAAGGAATCCAAGCACAAAGAAGAACGTGAAAATGACCTGCAGCAAAGGCTGTGACCGAAATGGTGTGAAATAGCAGCTGGCTCTATCCTAGAGATGGAACTCAGTTCTACATGGCTACTGCCAATAAGAAGATATGTCTCTTCAAAGCTGCCATTTACTACAAATTTTAAACACACTTTCTTTTTTAAATTTTTAAATTTTTATTTATTTATTTTTTATTAGTTTTTTATTTATATATGACAGGAATGAATGCATTACAATTCATATCACACATATAGAGCCCAACTTTTCTTATCTCTGGTTGTATACAAAGTATATTCACACCAATTCTTGTCTTCTTATATGTACTTTGGATAATATTATCCATCACATTCTGCTATCATTGATAACCCTGTGCCCCCTCCCTTCCCCTTCCACCCCTCTGCCCTATCTAGAGTTCATCTATTCCTCCCATGCTCCCTCTCCCTACTGCACTATGAATCAGTCTCCTTATATCAGAGAAAGCATTTGGCATTTGTTTTTTGGGAATTGGCTAACTTCACTTAGCATTATCTTCTCTAACTCCATCCATTTACCTGCAAATGCCATGATTTTATTCTCTTTTATTGTTGAGTAATATTCCGTTGTGTGTATATGCCACATTTTTTTTTATTCAATCATCTATTGAAGGGCATCTAGGTTGGTTCCACAGTTTGGCTATTGTGAATTGTGCTGCTATAAACACTGATGTGGCTGTGTCCCTGTAGTATGCTGTTTTTAAGTCCTTTGGGTATAGACCAAGGAGAAGGATAGCTAGGTCAAATGGTGGTTCCATTTCCAATTTTCCAAGAAATCTGTATACTGCTTACCCTATTGGCTGCACCAATTTGCAGCCTCACCAGCAATGTAGGAGTGTCCTGTTTTCCCCACATCCCCGCCAACATTTTCTAATAAGACTTAATGCTTTCACTCAGGACATCTTATCCAAAAAATTCTTCCATTTAGAGATAAATGTGTCAGAATGGATTCAAGTGTTTCAAGGTCTGGGCTAATTTTCCCCATGAGATAAATAAGAAGGATACTTACTATTTGTTAAATTATTTAATATTTTGTTTCCTTAATTTCTCATTTGTTTTCTTTCTTTTTTTATTTTGGCATGGGATTGCTCACTATTTGAAGTTCCCTTTAGCTGGTAATTGTCACTCAGTTTCTGATGGCATGGGGTAACAGTTCTGGAATCAAGGGGCTTCACCCGAATCCTGGATAAAGGCAAAAATGTACTGTGGGTGAGTGTGTAGCTTAGTCTTAGTTAGACATCCCTGTGCAGAAACTCAGGCTGAACAAAACTGGGGCCAGTAATCTAGTGGGAGTGGAGACCTGAAAATACAGGTATTCATTAAATACCCCTTGTCAGATTTTGAACTTTTTTTTCATATTTTGGAATATTTATTTTTACATAATGAGCTATCTTGGGGTGGGAACCAAGTTTAAACAGAAAATGTATTTATTTTATTTATATACCTTATACATAAATTCTGAAGATAATTTTATATGATATTTTAAACAATTTTGTACAGGAAACCAAGTTTCATGACTTGGAATATTCCTCTTGTTTTGAAGTATTTGTTGTCTGCAAATTTCCCGTTAGGGATACTTAATCTACAGTGTCTTTGCTCAGCCAGCGGATGGCTAGATCTCTCAGGGGGTGCCACTCCACTTGGGGCCACCTGACCTCATTGGCTTTGTCATGGAGAAGCCTAGGGGTGCCCTGGTGTGGTTGATGGAGTACCCAGGAGATTCCAGCTTTCTCAGTCTTCAGTTTTCTGTCTCTGCTAGCTCTAGACGACAGGTGCATATACAAGTTAGATGCAGTGCCTGGCCAAGTGCACAGGCTTCTCACTTTGACAGATACTCCCAAAGTCAGGTGAGGACATGCTGGGACCTCTAGGGTCCATTGAGACCTATAGCCTGGGTCTCTCTGATGCAGATCCTGGTGTGAGTGAGGTCCAGATAGTAAGTGGAAAGGAAAACAGTGAGGTTCAGGAGAAGGAGCTCTGGTTGGGGTTCGGGAGGACCAAGGCATGGTTGGCCCTGAACTCACTCCAGAACTCTTCAAGTACTCACCTGCTGGAGCCGAGGGACATCCTCACACCTTGCCACACGAGAAAGAAGCATACTCAGGAAAAAAGGCCCATAGCTTCCAACAGACCTGGGTCCTCCTTAGACTGTTGGTTACTCACTCAGTGGCTTTGGCCAAATCACTTCATTGTCTTCATATAAAATGGAGCCTGAGCTGCTCCTGGGGTTCCCAACCAAGGACCCTACAACAACAGCACTTCACTGAGCTTGAAGCATGATCCTGACACGGATATACACTTACGAGAACTGGTAAAATAATAACCCAAAGAACAAAAGTGCATTGAGGGAACAGAGGTGGGGCTTGTGTGACCCCCCATTTCCAGGTGAGAACTCAGAAAGGGTATTAGGCTACTATAAGCTTCCTCAGGAACAGGTAGAGTTGTTTCCAAATCCCACTTATAGCACATAGTAGGGTCTCAGTGCATGTTTGTAGAATGAACGCTGACCCCACTCAGTCTGTATTTTTCGGAGGCAATGCCCGCCCTCCTCCTCCTTTCCTTCCTGGCAAGAGTGTGCAGCCCCTGGCCACTGTCCTGGAGTCACTCTTCATGAGGGTGGAGAGTGGCCCCTCTCTGACCTCCTGAGAGTCCACAGTCACACCAATATGAAAACCCATCCTCTGTTGTCTCACTCCCTGGCAGGTGAGGACTGATGTCTTTTGCCATTTATGAAAAAAAAATGTAAATGGCGACAAAAGCTATTTTTATAATGTTTTTATCTATTCCGTGCCTGATATCAATAACACATAACAGTTTCATTGACATTGTATCACATCCAATGGGCCCAGTGACCTGATTCAATGTCAGTGGAAAAGCCTCGTACATCATCTCCGTGGCTGAATTGCAGCAGATCCATTATCGACGCTTCAACCCTAGAAGTGCCCCAGAACGGATGCCAAGTCCATTTCCAGGGTTTGCCTCCTTCCTGATCTTCCTTTTTCCTAACAACTGTCTCAGCTCTCCATCCAAGGAGTGGCTGGGACAAGTCCTTGCATCTAGTACGTGATGTGTTGCATGATAGGAGCTTGGTTTAGGAATGAGGGAGAAGAGGGGAAGGTGGGGTGGAGGAAAGAATAGAAGCCGCAAATGCTTCTCAGCTCTGTGGCAGGGCAAGCACTCCTGTGCATGGCTCCCTGTTCCCACAGCCTGTGGGCTGGCACTTGAGTGACAACCTCAGAGTGGCCTTGCAGGAGGGAAAGTGGTCTTTGTCTCAGAGGCTGGTACTGTGGGGTCTGGATGGGGGAAGTCTTTGGGACGCTTTTGCAGAATGAAAAACTAGTGTGGGAAACCTCTGATCCAGACTTCAGCCCCGGGACTTGGAAATTGACCCCCACACAGGGAAAAACACAAGTCACCAGGGCAGGCTCTTGAGGTGAGGAGCCACAACAATCAGGCTGTCATGGGTTCTCCTGATCTTAGCTGAGCAAAAGTAGGAACGAACATTGACTCCACAGTCTTACATGAGTTTAAGGAAACCTTTGCTAATATTGCAATATATTTGTCATTTGTCTCACTGGTAAGGCTGTTTAGTAGTCAAAACTGTAGAAAATTGAATATACACACTGTATAAAAATGATATGCTTGGTTAGGGATAGTTTAAAAGAAATAAGTACATCTATCATAGAAGAGCAGCCTGTCAGCTCTTTATATGTAAGAAAAATATTGAACAAAAATGTGATAAATGTTGGGCACCCACTTACAAAAGTTGCCCACAAAGTTGGCTTACAATAAGTTCTTCCAAGCAAAGAGGAAGATGAAAGAGAGATACAGAGAGAGAGAGAGAGAGAGAGAGAGAGAGAGAGAGAGAGAAACATGAAAATCTCTAAAATGGTCAGAGGAGAGACCCAAGATGTTGCCCTTGCTCAGAAGTGTAGTCATGTCTGCTTGCAAAGTCCCCAGCTGGGGAAAACTGCCTGCCCCCACAGGAGTTCAGAAAGAGAAGGTAAATCCTCTGCAGATGATTCCACATCACAGGAAATAGCTGATAAAGACTTGGTTCTGTCCCAAGCCACTAGGAAGGGCCGCTGGGAGGGATCTCGGTGTGGCTCAGAGAGGGAAGACTCGGGCAGATTAAGATGAGCACTTTGAATTAATGATAAACTCTAGGACTTGGACATAGGCTCATAAATAAGCAAGCACCAGGTGGGGAGGAAATTTAAAAATGATGCTCAATGCTCCAGGAGGGAAAGCCAGGGATCTCAGTGGAACAGAGGTGCAGTGAGGAGCATCGCGGGCTGGCTTCTCAGGACAGGGTCCTCTGGGGTGGCCCTGTGATGGAGGCATGGTCTTTGGGGACAGAAGGTCACCGAGACCATGGGCGTCAGCCCTAGGACCTGCAGGACAATGAGTGTGACAGAGGAGGCCAGAGAAAGCAGGGCCCACTCCTAGTGTAAGTGGAGTGTACTTGGGTCTTGAGGCCTGAGCAGATAGGAACCAGTTCCAGTGTGGGAAGAGCCCAAGAGGGGAGGAGTCTGTCCCCTTTCTGTTGAGGCAGAGAGAGAGGGCATTTGAGGGTAACCACCACAGAGGTAAGTCTAGGAAAGTTTAGTTGGATAATACTTGGCAGGGCTTGAAATCCAATTCAAACGACTCCCTCTTGTATTTAATAAGCAGGGGGAGCTGCTGTGGATCTCTGAGCTGGGCAGAAGAAGGATGGATAATTTGACAGTGTGTCAGATGAGGACTTTGAGATGTAGAAATCCAGCCTGGAGCTTGCTCTCTTCAGCCCACAGGTTTTCCTCTCTCCTGACTGGGACCCATTTGTGGGCAGATGGAGGAAGGCTAGTCTACACCCAGGTTCCTGTCAAGCTTTTCAGGAAGGTGGATGAGCTCAGAAAGCTCTGAGACCTGTTTTACCTTTTCCTGATTTCCCTGGTAATATTTTCTTCCATTCTTTCTTTCCTTCCTTCTTCTCCCTCACTCCTTCTCACGCTTCCGTTCTCCCTTCCTTCCTTTTACCTTAACCAACACTAACATAGATAGCACTCACGACTGTCCAAAACTTGTTCAAAGCACTTGATGGATATTATCTCATTTAACCTCAGAACAGCTCTGTATATAGTAGGTGCCTTAATTATCCCCATTTCACATATGAGGACACTGAGGCAGGAGGGTATTAAATAAGGTGCCCAAACACCCAACAAGTAAGTGGCAGAGCTAGAATGTGAATCCAGGCTGTTTGGTTCCACTGTCTGACCTTCACTGCCTCTGGGTCTCCTTCCTTCCCTAAGACACATCATGGATGTTCCCCACCTAGGAACCAGGGAGGCCAGGCCTTCACTCAAACCTGGAAGCACAGACTTTATAACTCTGTGTTTGCATTTGCTGTTCTCATCTCCACATACCTTCTCATTTTCAGAAGAACCTGTTTCGTGTAGCAGCAATGCTGGCCAGCTGGGCCAGGCCTCCATTATCACCGCAGCTAGAGACCAGAAGAAAGGGCCCCTAGGTTCAGAGCTGAAAATGGCTAGTGAGTCACTTTTAAAAAGTCACTTAAGTGAGTGTGTTTGTCCTCAGGACTTCCACTGAGTTGCTGGATCTAGCTATATCTGAAACTGGTACCCTTCAGCGTCCTGGAAACATGATCCAAGAGTTTGCTTTCTTTTCTTTATAGTAGAAGCATTTGCTCCATCAGATGAATTTTATATGAATTCCTCTCTCTAACTGGCCTTTCTGGAGAAATATCACCAGATACAATGACGAGTAGATCTTACAGGGTAAAGGCTGATGGCGCATCCAGCAGATAAGATGGGAAATGCCCTCTCTCAGATGATTTGGAAGAGGGAAGTTACTCTCTGACTTTAGAGTTGACCATTTGTGCTTTAATTCTGTGGGGTATTGGAATTGATTCTTGAGACAGTGGCTTTTGAGGTTTGATCCTCTGTGAACTTCAGGGAACAGAGAGCTGAGATGCTGCACCTTGTGGAAACAGCCATGCAGCTCAAGGTCAAGCGACTTCATTATTCGGAAGTTGGGGGGGGGGATAGGAAATGATGATTTTTTTTCTAGCATTTTCAATACACGAATTCACTGGAAAGACTAGTGGTGAAATCTCAGGCATATTATCAAGCAAGATGAATACATTTGGAGCCAGGGAGAAAGTTTCAGGGTTTAGACCCAGCCTGATAATGGGCAGCTTTTCCTTACTTCTTTCTGAACAGACTTTGAATACAAAATCATTTTTTAGTGTCAGGGCAGTGACATGGCATTACAAGCACATCCCAGGGCTGGGGTCTGTTTGTAGGGTTCCCAGGGTGAATTGAAGAAGAGTCAGCCTTGCAGGACAAAAGATCCAGCCCTGGAGGCCCCAGGATGTTGTGGGCCATTCCTGTGACCAATGGCCCCTTTGGGTGAGATTCAGAGGACATATAAGTCCCGTCTGTGCCCAGCTCAGATCCATCAGCACCAACATGAAGGTAGAACTCATCTAGCACTTGCTAACTGGGTGGATGGAATCAACTGAGGAGCTTGGAGAGACCACTTCCTGAGCTTGCAGGTCTGGGAGAGGCAGTCTGCCTTCCCTCGATGCAATGGGTGAGATGCCTCAAAACCACAGCAATTGGACTTTGGGGAATGTGGATCTACAGATGTGCAGTATCCTCAGAGGCGATTCGCCTTCCATTCAGCAAAGGAGTCCCCTCTCATTCTGTTTTGTAAATTTGAATTCTGTTGGGCTTCTTCAAAGAAGTGCTGACACCCTCATTACTGGGGTGTGGCCACACTGGGCCAGCTGTGGCAGCCCATGCCCCCTGCAAATGCAGTGTCAGCATTTGGTCTGTTCTCGGTTGCTGCTGGGTGAGAATTCTTCACACCAGCTTCCTTCCAGGCTGAACACTCTCTAAAAAAGGCATCTCCATGCCCAGATGATCTCACTGGAGAAGTCTACAAATCTTCAAAGAAAATTGGCACCGATTGTATGATTGTATATAATTTCTTTCAGAAAATGAAAGAAAAAGGAGTACTTCCCAATTAATTTTATGAGGCTAGTATTACTTGGATCTTACAACTAGACAGGACAGTACAAAGCAGGAAAAAAAATACAGACCAGTAATTCTTATCAGTTGGCATGCAGAAAAATTCAAGCCGATATTGGCAAATCAAATCCAGCAGTGTATAGAAATAATTGTATACCAGGACTGTATTCGTTTTCTGAGGTAGTCATAACAAAATACCAGAAACTGGGTGGCTTAAACAATAGAAATTTATTTTTTTTTTCACAGTTCTGGTGGCTAGAAGTTCAAGGTCAAAGTGTTGACAGGTATGGTTTTTTCTGATGCCTCTGCCCTTGGTTTTGCAAGTGATCTCATCCTCAACTGTGTCCCACAGGATCCTCCCTTGGTCTACATTATCCTCAGCTCCTCTTCTTATGAGGACTCCAGGCATATTGAATTAGGTCCACCCAAATCACCCCCATTTTAATATAATTACCTCTTTAAATTCCCTATCGCCAAATACAGCCACACATTGAGGTACTGAGAATTAGGGCTTCCATAGAAATTGGAGGGGGACATGATTTGGACAATAACAAGGATTATGCAGGTTTTCCCAATACAAAAATGTGTTATAATATATGAAAATCAATGAGTAGCAATAAAATAAATAAATATATAGGAATATATATGCATATATATATATATATATATCAACGGGCTAAGAAAGAAGCCATAGGATCTCATTTATTATTGCAGTGAAAGAATTAGATAAACTTTCATAATCTCTCTGGATAAAAAAAAATAGCAAAAGAGAAAAACTTCCTGACATGATGAAGTGTTATACACCACACACACCACACACACACACACACACAACCTTGCCTTGGTATCCTTACAGCTGCAATCCTCCCCACAGGACAAGGGAATGTGGCTAGATAAGCCCCTGCCTCCTTCTCTGGACCACAGCAGCTATGTGGGGGTCCCTGCCAAATGGCTCAGGTCCCACTTCCAGACCTCCACTGACTTCTTCCTTGAATCCTACCTCCCAAGTGCAGACCACACACCCTGGGTTGGAGTGAAGGCCAAGGGTCTGCTGTTTGCAAGCAGGGTGGACAGAACTTGGACATCAGGCTTGGTGTCCACACATGTGAATAGGACGTCTTTATAAAGATAGTAGATGGGGAAGGGAACGACGGGCCAGCTATGGGGGAGGGGCCGAGTGCATGCTCCATGTGTGGCCAAAACTCCGGGCTATGTGGGAGTCCTCAGCCCACCCCTGACCTTCCCGTCTGCTATGAAGCTGTACCTGTCCAGATAGGAGGGTCTCGCAAGTTTAATAGCTTGGGATTTGATTTGCCACATTTAGAAAGAGTTGTGCTCTTTTGCTGGGCTCTGTAAAGGTTAGTCTAGGACCTGTGACAGTGCCCTTGGAGAAGTCCTCTCCCTGACCACATGTCAATCCACTGCCCTCCTACAGAAGCAGCAAAAACCCATGAGCCTACTTCCATGAGCCCTTCTAATGCCAGAGGGAAAGTGTGTGGCCTAAGTCAAACCATTGTATTTTTTCTTCTTGGACTTCAGACCCGGGTGGAATGACATTGGTTGACATAAATTTAAGTGATGTTCATTCTAGCGGGAGTAGATCTCTGGGGCTAGGCAGCCCTTATTGTGGCTCAGGTCATGGTGCTCAGCCACATACTTGAGCCTCCTTGCCCTTCAGGATCTGGAAGCATCTCAATACCCATCTCTTTTGTGCTTAGCTTGGCCAGTAGGCGTCTGTTATTTATCATCTGATAACCCTGTGACGCTTGGCAATGACCTAAAAGGGCTCACACAGTTCTGAAGCTCTATAGTCTAAGCTGGAGAGGCTTCAGAAGCTACTAGGCTTTCTCCAATGACAAGTGTTGTCAGTGGAAGGTTCGTTAGCTCTGGATGACCAAACAGCAAGCATTGGGTAGAGCTGGTGGACAGGAAAATGAATGGGCCAGAGCATTGGGCCTGGGGTAAAGCAGATGTGCCTGGGAATCCAAAGTGAGCCCACTGAGGAGTCTCTAAGTTTAGTCTTGCATACCAAAGGCAAGTGTATGTCCTTCATTGCTTAATGTTGAATATATCTTGCATGATTCCGAGCCATTCAGCCATAGGCAAGAAGACTTCAGCCCCAGCTACATGGTTTTCATTGATGATTTGGGTCAATCCAACCTTGACAAGCTCAGAATTGGTGCCAGTGGAATGTTCTAAAAGTCACTGGATTCTTCAAGGTGAGCATGAATTAACATCTACCCTCGAAGATCTCTTAGGCAATCCACTGCTTTGTCAGGACTTCCCAAAGTACCCTCCCCTTCTCCTTACTCTTATCCCTCCCGAACAAGGGAGCCTGTGCACCCACCTCCACTGTTGAAGATTTACAACATATACATTTTAAGAATTCCAAAAACAGATATCTGATTTTTCAGAATTCACAGAACCAAAATAAATATATGTTTCTTACTTACCCTCAGCTCTCTCTCTCCCCTGCCCACTGCAACCACAAATACGGAGAGAGGGTGATTCAGTGCAATTCCATTTGGCCACGGCTAGAGTTGTGTCTTAAATACCCCTGAATTGATGGTAGACAAAACCTCCTTATGCTACAGACTTGAGGCTGTTACTGGATTGCAAAGTGGTGGGGATTGTGTTGTCCTCTTGGTTCCCAGCATTGGGAGGTTCTGGCAGTGGGTCAGGGTAGAGATGTTTGGGGGCTTCATGAGTTGGTTCTTTTTCCTACACAGCTCACTCATTTGCTAGCCCCCTTTTCAGATGACAGGAGGTGCTAGACAGTGAAAAGGAAGATGTGTGGTGTTACAGGCAGAAACTTGATATGGTGTAATGATTGTACATTAAAATAGATGGAATTTGGATATGAAAGCAGAGCAGACCACATCTTACGTGACGCTGTGAAGAGAGACATCACCCCATACCGCATATGCCTGTGCCTGAAAGTACATTCCAGTCTCTGAAAATGGCACTTGAACCAGAAGTACAAATAAACCCCTCACTGCCGAGAGGGGAGTGTGGGTGGAGGGGCTCTCACCAAGGTAGATGAGAATAGATGTGAATTAGAAACTACAATCCTATGAATCATCTTTGATTTTAAACTCTTCCTTGAATATGAGGAATTGCAACTCTCTTTTCAGAACCAAACCAAAGCCATGCCAATGTGGGGTTTCTTTTGGGGGGGAGGGGTGGGTAGGGAAAAGTAGACAAATACTCCTATGCCTTATTTAACAACTGTGCCAGATGAGGTCAAAGAGAAAGAGGAGGAAAAGCAGGTTCAAAGGCATTTACAAATGTATTTGACAATTTAAAAATGAGTACAAATATTGTTTGAAAATCCTATCTACAGTGGAATGTTATTATGCACAATTCAAATAGGGTTGTCAAAAACAGAGGCTTCATTGATAAGGTACATCTTCAGTGGAGTGAACTGAACGTGACAAAGGGGAGGAACATGTGTGACCTGGTTGAGGGTGGGAGAAGAGCATGAGAAATGGCACAGGGGTGAGTACTGAGATGACATGCATGAGCAAACGGGAAAAGAAAGAGGGTGGTCACACGGTTGGCATCAGCAAAGGAAAGCCAATGCTGAGTGGGGCCTTGATTGGAATCTAATGATTCCTTCCTGTCCATTTCAGCCCTTACAGCCTCTGATCATAAAACACCAGAACAAAATGCTGAGTCCCAACTTCAGAGGGTGGGAAAAAATTATGAAAATTAGAACACAGTGACACTCTATTGGGAAGGGTGCCATATTGGCAATGCTGATCCTCAGGTTGTAACTGGGTTTTGAATTTTACCTTTTTTTTGTTAGTGGTCACATCACCTCAATTCGTGGAAAGAAAGAATAAAATAGCCTGGATTTATCTGCAGAGCACTACTGAATTTTTAGAAAAGAAGGATGTCATGCTGGGTGTCCTGCTCACCAGACGGCTGTCTTCCTTTGGGTCTAACACTGAATTTCCTGACCTCTCTCCCAGGTGGCGGAGCATGTACAGCTGCCATCACTGAGATGCACCTGTTAGGGTGATTTTCTGAAACTGCTCTTAAGATACATTTAAATATATGAAAGTCACTCCTGGAGGTAAGGCCATTTTGAATGCAAAGTGATCATCACACCTCTTTCAATCTTATTTTTAAACTTCTTTCCTAGAGCCAGAAGAGTATGGGCCAACTAGTTAAGAAGAAACTGAAGATAAAGTTTGGGCTGATGATGCCATTATCAGAGCTCATGGGTGAGATAAGAATAAATCACATAGTTATACTTAGGCTCCACCTCTCAGGAGAGCCGTCACTTTTCTTTGCTCCACTGCATGGAGATCTCTACCAGATTGACTCATGGGGAAATGAAAGATAGACAGTAAGCAGGATCATGGATGATTTCGTGGTGGGCTTCCCAACCAAAATGGCATCCATCTGTGCCGCAGTCTGGCTGGGCACAATTCAGGAGCCACTTGTCAAAAAAAACAAACTTTATTTTTAGAGCCACACAGGCCAAACAAAACAGCTCCTCAGGAAAACCCCTCAGAGCCCAACTGCCACCACCGGCTTCCCACAAGCCTCTCCCTCAACCACCAGCCTCTCCACCTCCCCCAATCCTCCTGCTCTTGAGGCCGATTGGCTGGGTCGCGTGGGCGGAGCCAAAAAAGTCCCCCAATGAGCAGCTCCGTGGTCTGAAAGGGCAGGGAAACAGCCCAATGAGCATCACCGCAGAGGAGCCAATCAGCTAGATGTTGCTGGGGCCACTGTGAGCCAATCATCAGCTGGCAGTCTGAAAGGGCGGGGGAAACAGCTCAATGAGCATCTCCAATGAGCATCACCACAGAGGAGCCAATAAGCTAGATGTTGCTGGTTGAGCCAGTCATCAGCTGGCAGCTGGAAGTTTGCTGGCAGCTAGAAGTTTGCTGGGGCCCCTTCGGCTGTGGCTCTCAACACATCTAGGAGACTTTGATTTAACTCCACCCACAACCTTATGTCTCCCTCTCTGTCCCTCCCCCCTTCTCTTACACACACACACACACACACACAAACACACACCACCTCTCTGCCCACTGCTCAAGTAACAAGGAAGGCAAATGAGGAGGAAAGAAAGGAAACATATCATCACCTAAAACAGGGGCCAGCATACATTAATGTCAGCAGGTGGAAGGAAGTGATGTTAGTAATACTATTTTTAGATACACAAAGAGAAAAGAGAAAAATACAACTATGACAATATCTTTGACTTGCCTTTATTTGTAATTGACAGATCCTATAGGAAAAAAAAATTCTGAATAATGTGATATTTTACCTTGTACAGAATGCACATTACTTCCTACCACTCATATAATACATATTACAGGATGATCTTACAATTAGGCAACAAATATCATCAACACACTTCAAAAAAATCAGAGATTGATGTTTCATACCTAACCAAAACATAATTAGTATCGTAATTAATGGTCAATATTTACAAATCATAACCATGAGGAAGTTAAGCATTGCTCTTTTATGTATATATTTGTCAAATATAAACTCAAAATTTTGATTACATATTTATGTAAAAGCAGTGAAAAAGCTATATATCAAATCTCAAAGTTTCTGTCACAGAAAATTTAGAAACACTATGTAGTTTTATTACCTAACAAAAATTTTAACAAGTTGAACCTTAACTCAAGGACTTGGAAATAAAACTATAAAAATAAATCTTCACAGAAAGTACAGAGCCAAATAATTAAGACCAGAATTTAAATAAATTAGAAACAATAAAGAAGTAAAACATATTGTGTACATGTGCACTTGTATATGTATATAAAATAGTGATGCCTGGCTTAACATTGGGGACCCTTTTCCCAGGAATGTGTCATTAGGCAATCTCATTATTGTGTAAACATCATAGAACAAACCCACCAAACCTAGATATATAGGTCACTCCACACTGTCTTTATGTAATCAAGACTTGTGACAAGCTTGAGATGGATGAGGCTATGCTGGCATGACATGACTTATTATTTTACAGTGAACTAAAAATAAAAGTAGGAATGCATGCTAAAATAACGATAAGTAGTAAAGAAAACGGGTAAACACAAAATACAGTCACGTGTTCCCATTAGCATGTATTATGTAGTGCACACAATCACACATGCTGTATATATTTTTAAAATTTTTTATTTGTTTTAATTAGTTATACATGACAGTAGAATGCACTTATGCACTTTGATATGCCATACATAGATGGGATACAATGTATCATATTTCTGATTGTACATGTTGTAGAATCACTTTGGTCATGCAGTCATATATATACATAAGGTCATAATGTCTGTTTCATTCTACTGTCCTTCCATCCCCATATCCTCTCCCCAACTCTCCCTTCACTTTACCTAATCTAATGTAACTCTATTCTTCCCTAGTGCCCCCCTGCCCTTATTGGGAATTAGCATCTGCATACCAGAGAAAACATTCAGCCCTTGATCGTTTGGCATTGGCTTATTTAGCGTAGCATGATATTCTCCAGCTCCATCCATTTACCTGTAAATGCCATGACTGGCAGAGTAGTAGGTCCACTTACCCCAGCATCACCACAATGTGCTGCTCTGTGACATTACAATGGCAATGACATTGCTAGGTGATAAGAGTGTCAAAATTCCATTATATTCTTGTTGGGACCACTGTCATACAACAGTTCATAATTGACCAAAATGTCTTTATGTGGTATAGGACTGTAAATGGGAAAATCAGTAGGCAAATTATCTAAGAAAAAAAATATATACATACAGTAATTCAACAAGTTTTGCTTAAACACGTTATAAAGATGCAGAGATAAAATCAGTGTGGTTTGTCTTTCTGTGACAAACTACTGTATCAGAAGAGAAAATTCAGAAGCATGCCTCTTTTACCTAGTGTGAAATTTACAATCTGTGGATAAAGAGTCTATGGTTCATTTAATATGTTGAGGTAATGACAAATCACTTTCAAAAAGAAATGTAATAAGTAATTAATATCATGGAAAAAAGCAAATTCCATGTGGGCAGAATTTAAATGTAAGTTATGAAAGAAAAGACATGGTCGAATCAAACGTGGTGTGCATATCACTGCAGATGAATGGATGAAAATGGAGAATGAGAAAAATATTCATTCTTAAAATGTATAATATTTTCCCAGTTTGATAATACTACTTCTAGTGAATTCTGACCCTAATAAAGTTGAAATAATTTTATTGTATCAAATCTATAAATAAACTCCTTTATTTCCTTGCTTAGAAAATCTTAGGTGTGTATATATATGTGTGTGTGTTCCTTAAATAAAGAAATGCTGCAGGAATATTATACTCATAACATCCAAGGGTATGGAGTCTGCCAGTATGTCAGTATTTCTTCCGACTCTGTATGATCTTATGACCCTAGGTGATTTAATCTTATTATACCCCAATTTCCTTATCTGTAAAATGGAAATAATAACATTACCTAATTTACTGGGGTGTTTGTTCTGATGATTAAATTAATTAGAACATGTAAAGTACTTAGAACTGTAGTTGTCAAATTTAAGCATCATATAGGCACTCTTATGATCATTAGAATAGTACTAAAGGACAAGAAAAGGTTATATAGAATTTTAAAAATGCATGTGACCAAAAAACATACTGAAATTACTAAAATTATTTTATACTTATTTTGTTTCAAACAAATGCAATTTGATCATTAAAAATTCATATTTTTTACTCACAAAAATGGCAAAAGTAAAAATATCAGTTTTCGGCAAGCCTGTAAAGAAATAAACAGCCTATTAATTGATATCAAACTTATTAGTGCAACTTGGTAATACCTAATGAAAAGTTAACAAGGCATGTGCTTCTTTCCAGGAATTTATTCTATGGAAATTATTATATGTAGAGAAATGTTCAGCTGCAACAATGGTTCTTCTTATGTTATTTAGGAAATTGGTATTTTGGGGGGGAATGTTTGATAGAATTCACCATTAAAACTACATGACCTTGATGTTTTCTTTATTGTTTATGTTATTCATTATTATTATTGATGTTAGCATGGTAATTATTGATTCAATTAGTTTAAAGATTACAGGCCTACTAAAATTGGCTATTTCTCCTTTGGTGAGGTGGCAGATGGGTCTTCCATGGAACTGGACCATTTCACTTAGGTTATCAAGTTTGTGGGTATAGAGGTCTTCTTAACCTTCATTCATCTTTTTCTTTTCTTTATTTAGTTGCTGCATTATAATTATACATGATAGTAGGAATTATGCTCTATTCGTACATGCATATATTTTTATGTTTTTATCAGTGGGTTATAGCCATGTAAAATAATAGGGCTCATTTTGGTATAATTGTACAAGTACGGGGAAAAAAATTGGTTCCACTTTGGTCCCCAGTATTTTCTCTTTCCTCCTCTTCGTCCCTCACATCATTCCCCTTCATCTACTCTGCTGATTGTTCTTCTATTTATCTGTAGTTGTTTTTAAAATTAGTCCTTCATACATATACATAAAGGTGGAATTCACTGTGGTATGTACATAGGATAATTTGGTCAATTTCATCCCAACATTCCTCTTTTCCAGTCATTACAGCCTCACCCTCCACCCGCTTCCTCTCCTTTGCTGACTTCCCTTTAAATTTCATGAGACCCTGCCTTCTGCTTCCTTTTTGCCTTCCTTGGGCCTGGCTTCTACATATGAAAGAAAATATCCAACTATCCACTTTTTGAGTCTGGATTATTTCACTTACCATGATGTTCTCCAGTTCCATCCATTTACCAGCAAATACCATTGCTCTTTATTATTGAGTAAAACTCTATATATCAGATTTTCTTTATCCATTGGTCTGTTGAGAGGCACCTGGGCTGGTTCCATAACTTGGCTATTATGAATTGTGCTGCTATAAACGTTGATGTTACTGTACCACTATAGTATGCCCATTTTATCTATCTATCTATCTATCTATCTATTTATTTATTGGTGGTGGTGCTGGGAATTGAACCCAGGACCTTGTGCATGCAAGATAAGCACTCTACTTACTGAACAATAACCCCAGCCACTGATTTTAGTTATTTAGGATAAATATGAAAGAGTGGGATAGCTGGGTCTTATGGTACTTCCATTCCTAGTCTTTTGATGAATCTCTATACTGCTTTCCAAAGTGGTTGCAGTAATCTGCATTCCACCAATACTGTATGAGCAGTAACTTTTCCTCCCAGATCCTCACCAGCATTCATTATTATTTGTATCGCTGATGATTGCTATCCTAATTGTAGTTTTCTTTTTTATGTAATTTTCAATTTACATATGACAGCAGAATGCATTACAATTTTTATTACATATATAGAGCACAATTTTTCATACCTCTGATTGTATACATAGTATATTCACACCAATTTGTGTCTTCATACGTGTACTTTGGAGAGTAATGATCATCACATTCCACCATCATTAGTTACCCCATGCCCCCTCCCTTCCACTCTAACCCCTCTGCCCTATCTAGAGTTCATCTATTTCTTTTTTTAATTTCTTAGATACATGACAATAGTGGAGTGCATTACATACATAATCTTTTTTTTGCATTACAATTCTTAATACACCTTTATACCACAATTTATCAAATCTCTGTATTTATGGTATGTTGACATCAAATTCACATCTTCATACATGAATTTTGTGTAACGATGACCATCTATTTCTCCCATGCTTCCTCTCCCTATCCCACTATGAATCAGCCTCCTTATATCAAATAAAACATTTGGCATTTGGTTTGGGGGGATTGGCCAACTTCACTTAGCATTGTCTTCTCTACTCCATCCGTTTACCTGCAAATGCCATGATTTTATTCTCTTTTATTGCTGAGTAACATTCTGTTTCATTTCTAATATTAGTAATATTTTTACCTTGATTGGCCTGACTGAAGTTTCGTCCTTTTTAGTGATGTTTTCTAAGACAACTTTTGTTTCTGTTGGTTTCCCTGAGGATTTCTTGTTTGGATTCCATTTGTTTTTGGTCTAATTTTTATTACTTATTCCTTTTGCTGATCTTAGATCTGATTTCCTGTTGTTCTTTTTCTAGTTTCCTAAGGTGGAAGCTCATAGAATGGATTATAAATCTTTCTTGTTTTCATTCAATGCTACACACTGCCCTCTAAGAGCTGCTTCTGCTGCATCTCACAAATGTCAATCTTATATTTTCATTTTGCTCAAAATATTCTGAAGTTTCCCTTAATATTTCCTTGATTATATATGCTATTTAGAAATGTGCTACTAATTTTCACAAATTTAGAGAGGGGGGTTCAACTTCTTTCTGTTATTGATTTCTAGTTTCACTTCATTATAGTCTTAGAGCACACATTACATGATTTCTGTTCTTTTAAATTTGTTAAGGTAAGAAAATAAATTTGTTAAGGTGCACTTTATGGCCTAGAATGTGATATATCCTGGAGAATGTCCCACAGGAACTTGAGGAGAATGTGTAATTTGCTGCTATTGGATGAAGTATTCTATAAATATCAATTACAGGCAATTGATTGATGATTCTGTTCAGTTTGACCGTATTCGTGTTGATTTCCTACCTGATGGATCTGTCAGTTACTTCTGATGGCGGGATGTTGGAAGTCTTCGGCCGTAATAGTGGATTTGTCTGTCAATTCTTGCTTCATTTTTATTTTGACCTCCTGTTGCTAGGCACATACATTTAAGCACTGTTATGTTTTATTAGAGAATTTATTCCTTTATCATTTGGTAATGGCCTTGTTTATTCCTGATGATTTTCCTTGCTTTGAAGTCTGTTTGGTTTGACATTAATGTGGTGTTGGATTTTGATTATACTTAGCATCCATCCTGTTACTTTGTGTGCCTTTAAACTGAATGTGAACTTCTTGTAGACAATGTATTAGTTGGGTTTTGTTTTTTTAAATCCACTCTGACATCTTCCAAATTTTATTTGGTTTATTTAGACTTTGGAAGTGTTGGCTAACGTATCTGTGTGTTTTTCATTTGTTGCTTTTGTACTTTATTTCCCCCTTACTCTTTCTGCTTTCTCTGATTTTAATTTTTTCCATTTATATTATTACTATTACACTTTTATCACATATATTATTATTCTACTTATTCCATTTTCTTCTCTCAGTGTATCAATTATACTTCTTTTAAATTTTTTGATGGTTGTAGTAGAATTTTCAATGTACATTTCCATATAAGAATTGGCAATATACATTTCCAACTATTCTAAGTCTGCTTTCAAATAACCCATGCCACTTCATTGTTATTACAAGTACTATTCTTCCTGACCTTAAGAACATGCTGTTGTTTGCTTTCCTTATCTATAATCGCCAATTCATTGTTACTATGATTATTTTGAACAACTAGTTATCTATTTGATCAACTGAAAGTAAGAAAAATAAAATATAATATTTTACTTTACCTTCAGTTATTCCTTTCTAACACTTTTACTTTTTTTTTATTTGATTTAAGTCTTTGATCCCTATATTTCCTTTCCTCTAAACCTGTGCTGTTTCAAAGCAAAAATTTGGAAGCAAAATAAATATTCAACAGCAGGATAAAACTATGGCAAATCCAGGTCATGGAAAACTATGAAGTCATTGAAAATGAATTCAAGCTTCCAACTTGGTTCTGCTCTCCACCTTCTCATTGGTCATCAATCACATTTCAGGAGAGCTCACCCAGGTACCCTGGGAGCAGGAGAATTAACCATTTTCACTTCCTCTTGAACTTCTGAGAATGTTTTCTAGTGTTGGTAGCATGGGAGAGGCTGCAAGGAAGGTAATCATGTCCAAGGTCATGCAACCAGACCCACAGACCTCAGTGGGAGAGCACCAGAGAGCAAAGGACCCCCAGGAAGTCCTGGGAAGTGCATGCCTCATGTACAGTTGGGTGGCAATTACTGGGGAGGGTTGGAATAGGATTTTTTTTTCCACCAAGCTTTACCTTTGTCTGCTTATTCAGTACACTAGGATATTTTTCTCTTAAAACCTCAGGAAAGGAAAGAAATGAAAGGAGAGAAAGGAAAGGCATCTCTGTCTTCAGAACCTCAGCAGCCTTGGCCCTTGGAGGAGCCTCGGGGTTCTAGGTATGGGCAATGTTTAAAAGAAATTCTCTTGACTAAGAGTCTCCTCTCAAGACTAGGGAAGCGTGTCCGTCAGGAGTGAAGCAAGGGAGGAGAGACCAGTGTCCCTGTGACCTGTACCCTAAGTTGAGCCCCTCAAATAGAAAAACAAACTGAAAGATTTTGTAGAAACCTAAAGCAGTAGGGCCTTGCAATTTTCTGGGATACAAACAGGAAAGTCATGAAGCTTAGTGAGGGCAGACAAAGTTCTGAGTGTCCTGGAAGAATCCTCAACCAACGCCAATATGCAGGAGAAGCAAGCCCCCAGCCCACGTGCCTGAGTGCAGTGTGGAGGCTGGTAGAGAGAGCCCTTAGGGTGGGACCCACTTCATGGTAGAATAGACCAGTGGCCCCTACTAGACATGAAAATAGGCACAATGGTGAATGTCAATGTAGACTAATGTCATTGGGCGTAAGATTGCTTGCTTTAGAAAGAACCCATAGGGAAGGGTTGGCCAAGCCTTTACTGAACTCAAATTTCTACAACTCTGGTAAAATAATTGTTCAGAATTAATGTTAACTGAGTTATTTAAAAAAAGAAGTTGTTGGTTACAACAGTGCCATTTTTCAGAATAGCCAAGCTATGGAGCCACTCAAGATGAACAGATAGAGAAAATGTGGTATGAGTGGAAATGCAGAACATCGTGCCAAGTGAAATAAGCCAAAGGCTGAAAGTCAAAGGTCAAATGTCTTCTCCAATGTGAAAGCCAGAATGAAATAAAAAAGGGGGAGGATCCCACAAAAATAGAAGGGGGCTCAGTGGATTAGAGGAATGAGATTGAGGGGAAGGAAGGAGGGACTGGAAAAGGCAGGAATGGTGAAATGCAATTGACCAATTATGCCATAGACAATATGTATGTGCCATAGTGAATTTCACCTTTATGTCTGTCTATAAGGCAGCAATTAGAAAAACAATAAAAAACAATAAATATAACGTTGGGCTGGACTTAGTTTTTCCAAATATGCAAAATTGTATTTATAAAACACTTGTATCTGTGAATTAAAATTCCTATATGAAAATTTTCATGGTATTTTTTTTTCACCCCAGACTCCCTTAGGGTGATGATAGGTGTAGAAGAAAGAGATAATATTACTATTACCAAGTTGTTGGGCCTGAAAATTCCCTCCCACTAAGGGTTAAGGCAGATCATTTTATATCTAAACTGAGTGAGCCAGCAGCCCTGATTGTAAATAAGGAATTAATGAATGCATCAAAAGACAATGTTGAGATTGCATAAAAAATGAGCAGTTCACACCTTTTTTTCAAAGTTAACTTTGTTTCAGCTTAAAAAACCTGATAAATGTTTTCAATTAACAGTTACAGAAAAAGAAAATTATATTGCAAATTCATGCAAAATCTTCCTTCAAAATCACTTGCCTAATTACACAAATCAATTCTTCAGACTGAGAATCGAGCTCCAAAATAGAAAGTACAGATGTTTCAGAAGCAGTTGAATGGATAAGGTGGAGATCTCAGGGTGGCCTGCCCCTGCTTCTCTTTCATGAACATAAAATGAGTAATAGATCATAGACACCTAGTCTTTGAGGGCCCGGTGTTGCTTCATAAAGAATTCAGCACAGTGCCTAGGACATTTGGGGACTAGAGAGGTACAACATAGCTAGTCCTGTTGCCTCCCCAGGAAAAATGAATAATAAACCCATTTACCCAGGAAAATATACTAGTTCTGGAACAATTAAGGGCTGCCAAGCAGCAATGAGCAGACGTGTGGATGCTCTGTGACATAAAGACCCAAATAAATATTTGTTGTCCCCATCCTTATCATCTTTCATTGTTATTATCATCATCCTTTGAGAACCTTGCAGTCATTCAGACAGATTTTAACGCTATAGAAAAGGAATTGGGCTTGGGAGGCCCGGTTGCAGAACTGACTCAGCCTTTAGCTGACATTTAATTTTGGCAGATTGCTTCCCTGCTCTGGGATCCCATGTAATGCATGAGGAGCTGAGTGGTTAGTCTAGATGAGCTTGGGATGACCCTTTCTGCCTTATCTATTGTCACATAAAAGTAGAGCAAAGACTTTTTCTTATTGATCACAGTCCCTCTTTGCTCTGTGTCTGTCTCAGAGTATGTGCCCAACACTTGTTGGCTAATGTGAGTTAGAGTTTTGTTTTGCTTTGTGGAGTGTGTGTGGAAGGTATGAAGAAAGACAGAAGATCCAGTGATATGCATGTCCTCACCATTCCCCTTACTCATGGACAGATAAAGATTCTAAAAGCTAGGTCCTCAAACCTTGACCGACTCATGGAAGTTTTGCAACATGTGTGTTTGCGTTTGCTGAATCTATAGCCTCCCATTTCCTAAAAGCATAAGGGATTGTTTTTATATTTTATCCCCAAATTCTTGCTGTATCTTAAGGATGGAGCAGCCCCTGCTTGATTCTCAATGGTAGTTCTGCATCATTAATGCCACTAATAACTAACTACGAACCTAAGACAGGAGTTCCCTGAATGATTCTCACTCCTGATTATGGATAAAATTTTAGACCCCAGATTAATAAACATGCAGAAAATATCAACACCCCTCCCTAACATTCCCAGCAACAACAACAACAATAGAAAGTCATAAGTACGTTCAGAGAAAGTAAAGAGAAATTTCCTAGAACCCTCCTGTCTGGAAGAACCTATGACATTTGAGCATAAACTTTGATCTTGAATTTCTGGAGATTCAAGGAAATGGAGGATATAGAAAGATTCAGGGTCTCAGACAACATCATAGCAATGCATGGGGAAAATGCATTCTTAACCCTGGGCTTCTCCACCAATGCTTTGGGTAGATACACTGATTAGTGTCATGAGCAAGAGTTTTCAGTATCAACTACTGCTTTATAATGCATCGTCTCTTTACAGCTTGCTAATGGCCTAGAATAACATCCTAAAATTTGTGATTTCCCTGCAGTCTATAAGTCAGATGAATATTTCTGCTGATCTGAGTGAAGGCCAGCTGATCAACAGGGACAACTTACGATACTCTGGTCAGCTGGGTTATATTCAGAATCACTTCTTCATTGTTCTTTTGGCCAAAGTGAATAACAAAGGTAGTCCAGAGGAAAGGAGCAATACACTATTTCTGCATGAGAGTAGCTTCAAATTCACTTTGTGAGGGTCATGGATAGAAGGCAGTAGAAAATTTGAACCAATTTTAAATAAACCTACACAGTCAGCCATCTGTCCACCTCCCTTCACATATAAAATGCACTAAGCCCTCGTACCAACTTCCACTCACACAACATCTCATCCAATGATGGCATCATACTCAAAATCAAGATCTTGTTATTGTATCAATTTTAGTCCCAGGTTCTCTTGATCTTGAAAACTAGGAACTGAAACATCAAGTCATCAGGCTCCATACACCCTACCTCCAAGATTTTATGAGATAGTAAAACTTCAATAAACACTCACATTCCATAGTGGGAATAATAGTCAGTGGTCTACAGTAATCTGAAATTGTACTTAAATAGGCCATGTTTCTACTTCTCGGGAGTGACTTATCATCTACTGTTTTTCTTAGATCTGAGCTCCAATGTTTGATGTACCCTTTCTTTGATATTATCCTTTCTGACTATATCTAAAGACAACAATCAGCTGTTTCCTTGATCTGCTTCTTGACCTTCAGGAGCTAGTGTTCCAGAAGTGTCTTCATAATTTAAAAAAAATGTCAGTCCTTTTATTATACACTGGAATCATTTTGCCAATTTAACTCCCTTTAAAACTTTGTGGGCTTTCCATGCATCTAATTATCATCTACTTCATGCTTCAAAATCCACATCTGTAATAGCTGCTAAGACAGACCCCTCTCTTTGATGCTACTGCTATTTTGGGGTAAGACTTCTATGTTGTTCAACTTCCCTTTAGTATGGTTAGAAAGGTCTACATAAAGTTAATAAAGAATCCTAAAGCAACAGGTTTGATTTGTTTGTTGTAGTCAGGATCATCTTATTTTATTTATTTTTAAGATTTATGTACAATAAAACAAATCTACTTTTCATATATAGTTCCATGAATTATAACATATATTTATGCAACTATCATGACCCAATCACTTCCCAATAGGCCTGACTTTCCAATATTGCTGCATTGAGGATTAAGTTTTCAACATATGAATTTGGGGGACACGCCCAAGTGACAAAAATGGACAACCATTTAGTCATCCTGTAAAAACTCTTTTATAATATTCCTTTAAAGACACATTTTTCCCAAGCTCTAACTTCTGATAATCACAAATCTGTTTTCCATCACCATTTTGTCTCCAAGAAAGTCATGTGAATGGAATGGAAAATTGCACTAAGTTTTTAATGTTAGACTTACTCAGCTCAATGACTGTAAGTTTTTGCTTGTATCCTCAGTACTCTTCAGTTTGCACTGATGAGCAGGATTCCCATGTATGGATATACCACAGTGTGCAAGTGACATTCACCCATTGAAGGTGCTTGAGCTGCTTCCAATCTGGGGTCATTATGAATAGAACCTCTCTTAAATATTCATTCACAGGTTTTTGTGTGGAAATAATGGTTTAAAAATCCAGAGTAAATATCTATGAGTGAGATTGCTTGGTTAAAGCATAAGTGTATGTTTACATTTATAAGAAATCGAACACTGTTTACCACAATTCTCGTACCATTTTACATTCCCATCAGCAAGGTATGAGAGCTCAAATTGCTCTTCACTCTCACTAGCACTTGATATCGTCAGTACTTTTTTATGTTATTCAAGATACTAATTGTGCAGTAGCATCCATCTAGCTGTAACTCACATTTCCCTAGTGGCTAGTGATGAACATGTTTGCATTGACTTATCTGCCATCTGTATATCATCTTCAGTGAAATGGCTGTCTTTTACCATTTTCTTATTAGATTGTTTATTTTTCTGTTGAGGTTTGACTTTTGTATACATGCTACATATAAAGCCTTTGTCACATATGTTTTTTTTTTGCAAATACGTTTCCCAGTCTATAGCTTTTTCCTCATCCATGTAATAAGGTTTTTCACTAAGCTCCATAAGGTCCAAGGAATAAGATTTTTCACTAAGGTCAAAATTTGTATAAAGTCCAATTTATTGATTTCTTTTCTTTGATGAGTCATGCTATAGGTGTCATGTCTAAGAACTATTTACCAAGCCCTTGCTTTTGAAGACTTCATTATTTATATATTCTTATAGAGTTTTATAGCTTTATATTTAAGTCCATGATATGTTTTAAGCTAATTCTTGCATAAGTTATGTGGTTTAGATCAAGATGTATATGTATCTCTGGAATATATTTATATATTCACCATTTTCCCATTCAATTTATTTTGTACCTTTATAAAAAATCAGCTGTCTGAATTTGTGAGTGACTACTCAAGATTTTCTATTCTGTTTGCTGATATCTCTGTTCACCCCTCCTATACTACTCCATAGTCTTGATTATTATAGCTACATACTAAGTCTAGAAGTAGAATAGAACAATTTCTCTAACTTTATTCTACTCTCTTTTAGAACTATTCTGGTTACTCTTGCTATTTTTTTCTCTTATATATTTTGGAATAATCTTGTCTATATCTAAAAAATCATCTTGCTGAGATTTTGCTAACCCAGAAATTGTGTTATCAATTCAGTGTGTCAATCAGCATATCGATTTGGAAAGAATCGGCATTCTCACTATATTGAGTCTTCCAATCAGTGAACATGGAAATTTTTTTATTAATTTAGAGTCTTTGATTTCTTTACTTATCAATTATATCTTGGCATACATAATTTTTTTAAATTTATGCATAAGAATTCCAATTTATTAATTATAAATGATATGTTTATATGTTTTACTTATTTCCATGTGTCCAAAATATAATCAACTTTTTGCATATTGACTCTAATTCCTATGAACTTTGCTGAAGTCAGTTATAACTTCTAAGATAGATTCTCTGTTTTCTAATCCAAAATAGTTTAGAATCTGAAATAATACTGAATCATTTATTTCAGCTGTTATATTAACTGAGTGTAATATTACAAATGACAAAAAAAGTTTAAATAACCAGATTTTAAGAGAAATAAAATCTGATGACCCATAGTCCTGATGGTCTGGAATAATTAACTACAATGTACTTAATATTTAAGCTGGAGTTTGGCTGATATTTATTCCCCAGAATCTTTTTCATTATTTTGTGTATAGATAATCATGTGATCTACAAATTGGCACAATTTTATTTCTTTCTTTCTAAGCTATATACCTATTATTTCTTTGCCTTGCCTATTGTTTTATCTAAATCTTCCAATTCTATGTTTAATGACAAGTAGTAATGACAAGAGAACATTTTTGCCTAGTCCCAAACCTCATGGGGGAAACATTCAGTTTCTAAGTATTAGGCATGATGTTAATTCTAAGAGGCTAGATGTAAGTGACTCATTGTAGATGCTGTTCATCAATCTGAGGAAGTTCTTATATTGCATATAGCATATAGTTTGGTCATTCCTTTGTCCTTTTAAATTTATTCTGCCAACCTCTGCCTCTTAATTGGAGAGCTTAATCCATTTACATCTAGTGTAACTACTGGAACAAATTAGATTTATGTCTGCCATTTTGCTTTGTTTTTTAGATGTCTTGTCTTTTTAGTTCCTTGATTCTGCAGTTACTGCTTGCAAGTGTGTGTGTATGTGTGTGTGTGTGTGGGGGGGTATTCTAGTGTTCAATCTTAATTTTTCATTTCTTTTACTATATATTTTCATTACTTTCTAAGTGGTTTTCTTGGGAATTGCCATCATCATGTGAATTGTAAACTTATAACCATCTAGTTTGGATTAATATCAATTTAACTCAACTTGCTTATAAGAATTCATTTCCTATAAAGTTCTGTTTTCCTCCCACTTTACACTGTTTTTATAAAAAATTACATCATTGTATATATGTTCACATAAACATAAATTAAAATTTTTTTGAGTTTTTATTGTATATCCTTTCTCCATCCTTCTATTTTCAATCTGAATTTATCATAATGTTTGTAGTAAGTTTCTTATTCACAGCTTATAATTGGGCCATTTAAAAAATATGGTCTCCCAATCTTCAATTTTTAAGTGTTATTTTAGATAATTTTAAAAATATGATTATTGATATAATGAGTTTAAATATGCCATTCCATTTTGTTTTTTCTTGTTCTTTCTGAGGTCTTTTATTTTGTGCCTGCTTTCTTTTTACAGCCTTCCTGTATAACACATGAACAAGCTTTAAGAATACCATTTTGATCTTGCCCTTGCCGGTGTCATTTCTGCTTTCCTGATATTCCAAAATTCCTTCTCTTTTATCATTTTCTCTCTGTTTGGAGAATTTCCTCTAGCCATTGTTTTAGGATAGGTCTTATGGGGACAGGTCCTCTAAGTTCCCTTCATCTCAGAATGCTTTGATTTTCTCTTCATTCAGAAAGGATATTTTCACTGGACATTGAACTCTAGATTAACAATAATTCTATTTCAGAACTTGAAAAATACTGTGCCACTACCTTCTGATTTCCTGATGAGACATCTATTATCATTTGAATATTTTTACCTCCATAAATAATCCTTTGCTTTTCTCTAGCAAAAAAACAAAGATCTTGGTTTCAAGATCTTCACTCTCTTCATTTAGTTTGGGGATGATAAATTATAATGTATCTTGGCATGGTATTCTTTAGGTTTTTCTCTTTTGGGATTTGTTTAGCATCTTGACTATAAGTTTATGCTTGTTGGCAAATTTTAGAACTTGTCAGGCATTATTTGTTCTAATACATTGTTAGCCCTTGCTGCCTCTCCTTTCTCCTTCTGAGACTCTAATTACACAAATGCTCAATGGTTTGCTATCATCCCCCAAAACACCAGTTTGATTATGCTTTCAATTCTAGTCTTCATTTCCATCTGCTTAATACTATCTCCTATCAGAGTCATTGGATAGCTGATTCACACATTTTGTCTAGATTTGATTCTGTGGGTAGTAGAAGAGACAAAGGTGGGTATGCTCACTCAGTCTTACCCAGAACCACAATTGATACCTCCTCACTTTATGTTGAGAATTTTTTTTCCAGCTGGGGAGACTAGAGATTTAAATTAAAAAAAAAGATTTTCTAATATGTTGAGTTCAACCCCCTCTATAATCTATGAAATTCTATTGCAAATTGGCCAATGTTTTCTTTAACTGTCATTTTTATGTTACAATCATATCCTGTCATCTAGGTGTTACCACCTAACCCTTTCAAAATACTACCTAGAAATCACCTTTCCAAAATCCACAAGTCCGTAGATGAGTACCTGATCTTTCACATTGCCACAGGAATATATTTTTAATAATTGTTTGTCCCTTTCATAAGTCAACATTTTTCTACTTTCTATAATAATTTCCCAGACATTTTCCTACTTTAGTTAGCAGTTTACCCACTGTTTTATTTTTTTTCAGCTTCCACAGTCCATCTAGTACCAAAGCCAATGCTATATATTTCAGGCTTTTGTTATAGCAGCAAACCCTTTTTTAGATACCTACTTCTGTATCTGCTAGTTCTTGAGGCAAAACCATTCCAAAATTGAAAGGTTTTAAATTACAATAACATGTAATTTCTCATGAGCTGAAGAATCGTATGAGTGACTTTGCTCAGTGGCTTTCATCTGAAGGTGCTAATGTGTCTGTGGTCAGCTGGGGTCAGCCAGGGACTGTCTGGTATAGGGTAGCTTATGCTGAACTAATTGACTGAGTTGGCTCTGTTCTCTATGTTCTCTTATCCTTCACCAGGGTAGTCTGGGCATATGGTTCAAGAAATATGGAAAGCACACAAGTTCACTGGAAGTTTATTTCTAAGACTCATACACGATCCCATTTGCTACATTCTATTGGTCAACCAGGGTCACGAGTCCAGCCTGCATCCAGTGAGAGGGAAAATAACATTCCATCTATCCATGGAAGAAGTTACAACAAATGTTTCAGGAGTGCACAGATAGGAAGGAAAACATTGAGACCATTTTTGTAATCTATCAATAACAGTTTGACCAAAAAAAAAATGTAGAGAGGCTTTCCCCATGAAGTTGGATCTTTCAGAAATACAGGAGCTCAATGTTGAGATCTTTTTAGTTCTTGAAAGGAAAATTCAAGGACCTTGGAAATTGGATGTAGATATTATAGAAGTCCCTCTGAAGAGCATAGAGCAAATCCAAATACAGCATTTAGGGATGCACCTGATTTGAATTATTTACTTGCAGGTTTACTTAAATTATTTAAAGCTTTGAGTATGGTTAGTGTTGCTATTTGCAATCTGAATCTCTCTAGAGTAAATAATCAAAGAAAATCAGAGATCAAGAGAAGGAGGAATGACATAACCAAGGAGTCAAAATAAGAGAACAGCAATAAACTGAGGCACAGGAGTGGAAGCCCAGGAGGGCAGGCATGGTAGTTGAAGCTCCAATCATAAAATGTCCTGATGAACTGTGTTGCTTTTATAATCTCACCAAGACCTTCAGTCTTCAGAACCATGCTGGACTGGGGAGCATTTGGAGTGGTCCTGGCAATACTTTCTGAAAATATATTGTGCTCTATTCTTCTAGAGCTGGAGCTGTCAGTTTCTCATGGGATACTACACCAATGAGTAATCTGAACAAGTTTCTCTGAATGACCTTGGGGGCCCTGGAAGAAGCAAGAATCCACCTCAAGCTTGGAGGCCAGAAGTGATGTAAAGAGAATGTCATTAGTAGTGGTGGGGGGTGTTGAACCCAGGGGTGCTTAACCTCTGAGCCACATCCTCAGTCCTTTTGATTTTATTTTATTTCATTTTTTTTTATTTTGAGAGAGGGTCTTGCAGAGTTGCTTAGGGCCTTGCTAAGTTGCTGAGGTTGGCTTTGAACTTGCTGAGGTTGGCTTTGAACTTGCAGTCCTCCTGCCTCAGCCTCTGAAGTCTCTGGGATTACAAGCCTGCACCATACCTGCAGGCTTCTCATTGGCTTTTGAGAGCAATGTGGAGACCCTTTACTGGAGGACATACAGGAAGAACATGCCTGTTATTTAGTGGGTCTGCATCCATAGGAAAATTCAGTCTCTTCTGGGCCTAGGGGTTCCCAAAATCTTGAAGGTCTTGTCACTCATCATGGGAATCCGTTCTAACACTTCTAAACCTGTTTTGATGACTCAGTATTCACTGATACAGTCCAATACTTCTTAGGGTGGCTGTTAGAACCCATTTCCTTAGTTTGCTGTAATGCCTGATGGCTCACTGGGGACTCCATGAAGCCGAATAAGGGAACTGCAGTGCTTTCGTTCTTATGAATTCTCAGTTTCTATTCTCCTGGACTGAGTTATCCAGGTTCATACAATGGCTCTTGACACAAGGGGCTGATTTGCCCTAAAGATTCCAAGATGATAGAGACTCAAGAGAGATGATAATAGATGCATCCAAAGTGGTTTTGGGTGTCAAAAAACACTCAGGGCCTTGGAGCAGGGAAGTCATCCCCAGCCAGTAGTCTCAGCAAGCCATTGTCCTAAAAGCAGACCACATGTCCTTCTTTTTATTTTAATATGCTTTTTTTTAAAAAAAAAAAAAAGTGAGATGAGGTCATCGCCTTTTCACTTCCTTCTTGAGAGCTGACACATCCAGTGCAAATGAAGCTAATGACGAGAGACAGAATTTTAATGTTAATTAGATATTCCATGTGTCTTAGTTCATCAGAGAACGATTGCTCTTTTATGTCTCAGATGAAAGCAGAGCTCTTGCTTGGAGGAAAACAGAGTACACAGAAAAGAAAGTGTTCTCAGTTTTGTAATTATTCAAATGATTGTTGCTTTTTATAAAAGAAAAAGATTTTGAGAGGGCAGGAGGATACTTAGCAATAACACAACGGCGTGGCAAGAAGCCACAGCAGAGCCTTCAAGACCCTCTTTTCTCTCTTTTAGCAAACATTGTTAAAAACCGTAATCTCCAATTAGGAAACAACCTCTCAGAGAGTTTTCAGTGGCCTCATTAAACAAGTAGGAGGTGGGTGGTAAGACCTAGCCCCCTTCTAAATGGACCTACCCAGGGGGGAAAGGGCAAAAATAAAGAGAAAGTCCCCTGCCCCTGTACTGTGCCAATATCCAGGTTGGAAGAAAGACACTAGGCCTGCATGTCCTAAGTACTTTTTAAAATTTAGTTAAAAATAAGGTTGGTGCAAAGAATGAAGACTATCCCATTCCATCTGGGAACTCCATTTTCACACATAAAAAAAAATGCACATGTTGGATGAGAATCTGAATAAAGGCTGCCGGGGCCTCCTCTTCCCTGTCCTCCAGGGTGCAAGGCAGAGACAGAGGTTAAGGTCGGAATGGTTTTTAAATTACAAGTGAACAAATAAGCTTCTGTTACTGGTTGGAAATATGTTATGTTCTGGTAGGTTGAGAAACAAAAGGGTTGAAAAACCAGTGGAGTGGATTCATTATTCCATCATCAAATCTTTATTAATTTGAGAATTATCTGATTCTACTTGATAGGTGAACCAATGAGTGGAAATAAAGAATTGACATTTATGAATAAAACGTTTAATCTTTACCATTTTCTTTTGTTACTTTTGAAATTTTTCAATATTTTGGAATAATTTTATAGTTTTAGATTTACAAAAAAAAATTGGAAAAAGAATTTCCATGTATCCTTCATCCAGTTACACTTAATGTTTATGTCTTATATATAACTATGGTACATTTGTCCCAACATTTGTACATTATTATTAACTAATTCTAAGTTTCATTTGGATTTTGCCAGTTTCCAACTAATATCCCATTTCTGTCCCAGGATACAATTCAGAACCTTACATTGCATTTAGGCAATATTTAGTCTTGTGTGTTCATTTTCATGCTGTGTATTGTTTAGGTGGACTTATAAGTCAATGAATACTCATGGCTCCCACTCTTCAGAAGCTCATGGGTCTATAAGGCAAAATCATATTGCAGAAAAGTGTATGCATCTCCATCCTTAGATCTTTATTTCATTTGTGGTGCTGGGGATGAAACCCAAGGCCTTGTGCCTGTTGGGAAAGGGCTCTACCACTGAGCTACATCCCCAGGCCAGACCTTAGAACTTTAAAATTTAATATATGAAGCTTGAGGATGTCATACCAGTAGAGGAGTCTTTCTTGGAAGTCCATAGCTCATTGATCAGCAGACAACCCATAATGGTGACGCTAGTAATATGCCAGCTGAATCTTATGTGCTAACTGGCTCAGGATGGGATAGATAGGCAGGGTCCTTCTTTTAGGACATTCTGACCAGCAAAAAAAATATTGTATTACATATGTCAATCAAAGCAAGATGTACAAAATAGAGTCCAACAGGCTGTTTCACATCATGTAACCATTTTTTTCTTTATTTTTCTTTAGGTTCTTTGGCATCATGCAGACTCAACTGGAGATATGTAAATAATCCTTCCTAATCAGAAAGAATAATCCAAATAAAATTGACAAAACTTTTTTCAAATAGATAAAAAAATCTGAGATAATAGGGTGTAGGGAATTAGGCATTTTGTGTAGAACTCTGGTGAGAAAATGAACTGACTCATCCTTCAAGGTCACAAGGGACTTTGCAATTTGGGTTTTCAAGATATGGATACCTATTGACACAGTCAGCCAAAAGATAGTCAGCACTATATTGTTGCAATTAGAACAACATAATTGTTGGTCAAGATTGTTTAGACAACTTATAGGACAGGCATATAGAACTAATGTGAAGCTTTAAAAAATAACATTTAAAAAGAATATTTATTGACAAAGTACTGCTAATAGACAATAGGATTCTTTTGTGTATGTATGTATATATTTGTTTTTGTGAGAGTTGTTTTACTAAATATGTTAACAATGATTATTTGGGGGAATTGGAGATATTCTAACAATATTGAGATGTAATTCACACACCATATAATGTCCCCCCTGCCTTAAATTGTTTGCTTATTCTAGACATGTCTTATGAATGTTATTATACAATATGTGGCCTCTTGTAACTGGCTACTTTCATTTAGCATAATGTTCCCAAGGTCCCTGCATGTTGTTCCATGTGTCAGTACTTCATTTTGTTTTTAGCGACTGGATCATAATAATTCATTGTTTGGATATATTGCATTTTATTTTACCATTCATCATTTGATGAGCATTTGGGTTGGTTCCACTTTGTGATTATTATGAAGAATGTTGCTATAAACATTTGAGTACATATTTTTCTGTGGACACATACTTTCATCTCTCAGATCTATAGCTAGGAATGAAATTGCAGGGTCCTATGGTCATTCTGTTTCATTTTCTGAGAAACCACCAAACTGCCCAAATGTCTGCACCATTTTGCAATCTCACCAGGAACGTAGGAAGGGTTTAATTTCCTCACGTTTTTAGCAACACCTTCCATAACCTGACTCTTTCATAGAGCCCTCATAGTATGCAAAGCAGTACATTATTGTGGTTTTGGTTTGTATTTCCTTAGTGACTAATGATGTTGGATGCTTTTTCCTGTGATTTCTGACCATTCTTATATCCTTTCTAGAGAACTATTCAGATCCCAGGTCTAATTTTAATTTAGTTATTCATCTTTTTATTATTATCTGGTATGAATTCTTTACATATACTCAATATACAGAAATCCCAGAAGAAATAATTTTCAAATTTTTTTTTTCTTGGTGGTATCACTTATAGCACAGAAGCTTTTAATTAAAATTAAGTCCAATTTATCTACTTTTTCTCCCCCCATATCGCAGGTTTTTTTTTTTTTTTGCACCAAGGATTGAACCCAGTTGGTGTTTTAGCATTGATCTACATCCCCAGACCTTTTCATATTTTTATTTTGAGACAAGTCTCACTGAGTTGCTGAGGCTAGCTTCAAATTTGTGATCCTCCTGCCTCAACTTCCCTAGTCTCTAGGATTACAGGCATGCGCCACCACACTGGCTCCCTTGTATTTTTGGTGTGCTATTTAAGATACTATTTCCTAACATTGATCACAAAGACTTAATCCAGTATTTTCTTCAAAGAGTTTTAGTTTTAGCTTTTGCACTGAAGTGTATTAATTGTTTCAAGTTAATTTTTTTTATATAGGATAATGAAGGGGTCTGATTTTATTCTTCTATGGGTGGATATTCAATTGTCCCCAAATCACTTGTCAGAAATAGTATTCTTTCTCTAATGGTCGTGTGCCCTTGTCAAAAATCAGTTGACAACAAATGAAAGGATTCATTTTCTAAATTCTCAGTTCTATTCCTTATGCCAGTAACATACTCTAGCTCTGTAGTAAGTTTCAAAGGGAGTCCTCAAATGGAAAAAATGGGGAAGTAGGAGTCCTCGAATTCTGTTCTTTTCCAAGATGCATTTGTCTATTCTAGTTACCTTGCATTTATGTATGCATTTTGTGATCATTTCTGGTCAAACATTTCTGAAAAAAAGGCAGCTGGTTTTTGACAAGAATTGCATTGAAGCTGAAGATCAATTTGGAACATACCACCATCTGAACAATACTAGCTTTTTATCCATGAGCATGAGATGTCTTTCCACTTACGTAGATCTCTTTAATTCTTTTCAGTAATGTCTTATAGTTTTTCACTCATACGTTCTGCATTTTTTTGGATCAATTTAAATATGTTATTCTTTTTGATGCTATTATAAATGGAATTTCTTTTTAGCTTAATTTTTTAAATTGTTTACTGCTAATCTACAGGCTTTAAATTGTTTACTGCTAATCTACAGGCATAAAACTCTTTTGGTTATTGATTTTTATACCCCAAAGCGTGCTGACTATACATAGATTTCTGATGCTTTGTAAATGTGTGTGTTTGTGTGTGTGTTTCTGAAGAGTTTCTGTACATGATAATATCAACAACACATGGAGTTATTTGTACTTCTTCTCTCCCAAGATGAATAATTTTGTTAGCTTTTTTCCTTATACCTAATTGTGCTGGCTTGAATTTACAGTACAATGCTCTGCAGAAGGAGGATGAGCATATAGGATCTCTTTATTTTTATTTTCTTAGTCTTATTTTTTTTTAATCTTAGGTCTTTAATTTTTTTTTCACTATTGATTTTGATATTGATGATTTTGTTCCTTTTTTTTCTTCCTTTGATTATTTGCATTTGTTAAACCTTCTAAATCACACAAATCATATTTAAAATATAAAAGTTAGCAAAAAAAGAAAATTTCTGAAACCTCCGTGGGGGAGGAGGTAGATGTGAGAGAGGAGCCTGAACTACTGAGGCTGATAAGGATCATGAGCTCAGTGTACATTTCAGGTTTCCCACGGAGCCAGGCTCACAGCCAACCAAGGACATAGAAGGGGGGAGACAAGAGGATGAATTTGAGAATCAAACTACCATCGTTGGTTCTTGATTGTCCCCCAAAGACTCGTGTATTACAGGTTTGGTGCTCATGAAGGTGCTGGTAGGAGGTGGGAGAAACTTCATAAGGTGGAGCCCAATGGAAGGTCCTGGCGGTGTGCCCTTGAAGCGATTGTGGGACGCCAGTCTCCTTTTCCTCCTCCTTCTCCTTTTCCTTCTTCTTCCTCTTGGCTGAGAGAGGAATGGCTTTGCTCTGTCACACCTTCCCACCATGATATGTTGGTTCATCTAGGGCCCAAAGGGCCAACTGATCATGGACTGAAATCTTCAAAACTGTGAGCCAAAATAAACCTTTTTTCTTTATCGGTTGATTTTCTCAGGTATTTGTTTATAGTGATGGAAAGCTGACTGACATATAAGCCATATTTTCTAAGAGGACATGGGAGAAGTGGCCTCAGTGTAAGGAAATATATGTTTAAAAAAATGGATGACCACTCAGAGAACAAGTAACACCAAGAGTGAAGCCTAGTGCAAATACGAACATGAGTGATGATCGTATGTCAACGCAGGTTTGTCAGTCATGACAAGTGTGCCACTCAGGTGGAGGGCGTTGATAGTGGGAGGGACTATGCATATACAGGGACAGGTGGCAGATGAGTACTCTGTAACTTCTGCTCCATTTTGCTGTAAACCAAAACCTCCCTAAGAAAGAAATCTTATTAATGAATAAATAATGATTAAATAAAAAATAGAGGAGCCCATTGTTTTGAATTAAACTGCACTAGACCCCAAGGACCAGAATAAAAGTTGAAACAGAGTCATTCATATTCAAATCCCACAACATCCAGCTGACACTAACTTGTTATATGACCTGAGAAATCAGGAGACAGATTTCCCAAATAGGCTGATTTCAGTCCACATGATAATGAAATCCCCCTGCTTTAATCAGTAGCCAAAAAAAAAGTAATTTAATATTAACCAATTCATTATTTCTCTATTGTTCTGTCTTTCCCCAACTAATAAAAATAGTAACTTTGAAGTAAGCCATCCACTCTTTGTTCTTTGTTTTGCTTTCTTCAACTCTTCTTTGCCTATAAAACAAACGTCCTCTGCTTAGCTCATTGGAACACTTACTCTATTCTATGAAATGAAGTGTTGCCTGATTCTGGAACCACAGATAAAAGCAATTCAGATTTTTAAGCTAAATTTGTTGTAATTTTGTCTTTTGACATAGAGCTGTTTAGCTAGACATAGAGCTAGACAGAAGGCTAGCTAGATATGGATAGATGCTAGATGATAGATAAGAGATAGATTTAAACAAGTCAGTTAATCAGAAGTAAAGAAAATGGATAATATCTGACCATGAAATCATCTAAAATCGGACCCTGAGACAAGGATTTAAGTGAATGTTGTTTATTGGTAAGCTGATCCCAGCAACTAGCAGGGGAGGAAAGAGGAATTGAGATAGAGAAGGGAAGGGGGCCAAGGCCTAGCATGACATGCAGGATATCACTTGTCCACTGGGGACCTCTTGCATACTGTGTAGAACAGCTTGGCCTCATTCCATCTGAGGGGCGAGAATGCTGATCTTGTACTAGCATTTGTCCTTTGTTGATAGGCTTGTGTCCTATGGGAGCCCACCATGCTCCTGTGACTGGAGAAAACCTGTACACAGCCGTGTGTGGTGGTACAAACCTGTAATCCCAGCTACTCAGGAGGCTGAGGCAGGAGGATTGAAAGTTCAAAGGCAGCCTTGCAATTTGAGGTCCTTAGTAACTAAGTCAGACCCTGGTTTAAAATAAAATATTAAAAAAAAGGGCTGGGGGATGTGGATCAGTGGTTAAGCGTCCCTGATAATCCCCAGTACATTATTAAAACAAAAACAAAAACAAAACACACCCTGCACACAGAGTCACAGAGGCCGACAGAAAACAACCCTGTTCATGGTTGAGAACTGGGAATGCCAAAGACATACTGGGTTCTCTTAACCAGGTAGCATTCTTAATAAATTTAATAATAGTGTGACTCCCGCATTTCACACGAGCATTTGTCGTGAGGAGCTGTGGACCTCCAGAGAGGATTTCTTATCTAGCTCCTGTGTCCCCAACCCTGTGCATTTTGAATGGGGCCAGGAATGAATAGATTGGAGACTCCACGTGTTTGTGTGGAATTGAGAAAGGAAATGCAATATGTCCACGTTACACTGGCAAAAATGGGGCTGGGCAGTGCTTAGGATAAGGGGGAAGGTTTAAAGGGAACCAAGCCCAAGTACTGTGCCTCTGACTAGGAGATAAGTAGAACAAGCCTTTCTAGTCCCTTAAGAAAGGGGACTTCCCCGTGGCACCCTCTAAGGATAGCCCCTGCGGAGCCAGTCTTGCTATGCATTGGGGCTCAGAAACTTCACCCCTACTCACATAAAAGAAAAGCGAATCTCTCAGTCTATTTTAGGGGAATGTTCATAGGATACCTTCAGGTAGCGTCATAAAAAAATTCACCAGGCCCAGTCCCTCTTCCTTTCTCATTTCCATTCCTACATTGGCTTCCTTCTCAGTCTTCCTGTGGTCCTCTGTCAAGTCTGGAATTACAGGAGACAAGTCTGTCACCCTCATGGAAAGAACGTCATTCTCACGATTCCCAACATTGGCCCAGTGTTCGGTTACCTGGGCCTGCTTGGGTCACGTGCCCTGCCATCTTCAACAGTCACAGCCAGAGGCTCAGTGGTCTGATTGTGCAGGACAAGGGTATGTGTCCATTCCTGGAGTGAACAAAGGAAGGCAACTTTACCCAAATTACATGGATTATGGATAAGAGAAGAGGGCTCTCCAAAGGAAAGGTGGAGAGCTGTCGTCAGATGCAGGAGTGACACTAGGCAAGCAGAGATCTCCAAGGCCTTTGTCATAATCAAAGCCATTATTCTCTCTGCCTGTGGACACCTTCTTTACCTTTAAGATCCATTTAATTCATTTTTTGTGATCTATTTGTGATATACATGTGCACACGTTATGAAGCAAGTGCTTGCTAAACTAGCCAGAGAAGCATCAAATTATCACACAATTAAGTACATATTTAAATGCAATCAGTGTGTAATTATCAGAAAACTGGTGCGATGACTGATCATAGAAGTTCTTCTCTCTAGTGGCCCAGCTGGAACCAGGCTTCCCTAACTCCAGCAAGAGGAGATATATTCAACTTAACTTCCTATAAGCCAAAAGCTCCCAAGGTGTTTCATGGCATGTCAACTGGACTTTATAATCTACTTAAAATAAATATGCAGAAGATTTTTTTGTAGGAGATTGATACACTTAATATAACTGTCAATAACAAAGAACTAACAAAAATATTAAGGATGTCAATTATTGACACACAGTTGGTGAGTTTGTTCAACAGACAGATAAACAGAGAACCTTGTAACCAACAACTATAGAAAACATGTTATCTTCAACATACATGAACTACTAACCAAAATGACCGCATTTGAGCCTATTAAGGTTATTTCAAAAGATATCAGCCTTTAATACCATAAAGTCAACCTTCTTTGAATATAAGTTAATCCATTTAAAAATCTATAGCAAAACTAGTTTTTAATTTTTCAAAAAATTTTCCCCCACAATTTTAGAGTAAAAAGTCATATTTTTAAATAACTCATGGGTCCAACAGATGTAATATTGAAAACATTTAAAGTTGAAAATATAAAAAGGCCCGCACATTAAAACAATTCCTAAAGTAAGATATGTAGCCTTAAATATTTCTCTTAGAGAAAGAAACCTGAAAAATTATGACCAAAGTACCAACTGAGAAAGATTAAAAAAAAGAGAGATACAGAATAAATCAAAGAGCATAGGAAGAAGAAATTTTAAACGTGAAAGAAAAGACTAATAAAACAAAATAAAGAAAAAAATAAAGAAACCAAATATTATATTTCTGTTTTTAAGAACTATAAAAAACAGATGACCCTCTATCCGGACTGAGCAAGGCAAAAAGAGGTGTCAGGCACAAATCATTTTATAACTGAAAAGTTAGATAAAACTACAGATTTTGCAGAGATGTAAATAAGAGAGAATACTCTGAAAAATTATGGCTTTAAATTTGAAAACTTAGACGAAAGGAAATATTTTCTAGAAACAAAAATGACCTCTGGAACTGACTCAGCATGAGAGAAAATCTTTACTATTTCAAAAGACTTGAATACAGAATATATAGAACTCTTATTGATATTATTATTAATATTGGTAATAAGTTTAATAAAATACTAATAGCATATTCTTATCATTAAACTTACTATTAAGTAAGAAGGCAATCTTGTTTTTAAAAATAGGAAAAAGACTTGAACAGATACTTTGCATAGAAAGACATAGTTGCTAATAATCACATGAAAAAGAGTTTGATATTAGTGATCATTGCTCAAATTCAAATTAATACAACAGTAGAACACTATTTTATACCCAATAGAATGGATAAAATTAAAATTCTTAGAACATCAAGTGTTGGCCGGAATGTGGAATAACTGATCCCTCATATACTGCTGGTGGAATGTAAAATGACAAAGCACTTTAGAAAATTCTGGCAGTTCCTTATAAAGTAAACCATGTGCATATCAAAATACTAAGCAATTCTACTCTGGAATATTCACTCAAAGCGTTGGACATTAATGTTATAGTAGAAGTATTTATGATAGTTCCCAATTGTAAGCAACCTAAATATCCATCAAAGGGGGAACGGTTAAGAAAAATTGTGTACATTCATACAGTGACAAATTACCTGTTAATAATAATAAAAAAGAGCAAGATTCTGATTCACTAGTAGCTTGGATAAATTTCAATGAAAGCTACTTTGAGTGAAAGAAGCTAGGCACAAAATAATGCATTTTATATGATACTATTTAAATTATGTTTTAAAAAAGGCAAAACTAATCTATGATAAAAGAAATCACAGCAGTAGTTTCCTGGAAAGAAAATGGGAGGGGTGTGGCATTGGCTGAATGGGTACATGAAGAATTTTTCTAGAGTGGTAGAAATATTCTAATTCTTTAAGAGAATATGAGTGATGTGGGTATATCCATTTATGAAAACATTACATTATAGACTTAACTTTGCATTTCACAATGTATAAACTATAACTCAATAATCATATGTTTAAAACTAGTCCAATAAAAGGTAAGGAAAATGAATCAGTGGTTGAGTCTCCAAACACACCGACACACAAACACACATCGATCCAATTAGCAAAACAAAATGGCCGCAATGGTTTGGCAAATTCTACCAATCATCAAGAGATGGATAGCCTTGGTCTTGCTGATTCTGCAGATGAAGCGATGTCGATGTCTCCAACTCCAAGAGGTGATCTGCACCCATGTGTGGGGGTGGCTGGTTGACCTCAGCGGGGAGTAGAGCCTATTGGGAGTGAAGGAGAGCTGGGCAGTTCCTGTGGGTCCTGCAACACATACCAGAGACATTGTTGGTTAACCACCCTGATGTTCCTTCTTTCTTGATACTGAAACCTCAGTGTTGTGCAGCTAGGAAGTGACCTTGAGATTTAAGGTGAATTTGACCCCACCTCAACCCCTAAGGAGATGAATCTTCCTTAGTCCAGTCATGACAAGTCATTCTCCTTGAGGATGTGAGTTGAGTCCAGTAGGAGAGAGGTTGGGGGTGGGCACAGAGATTCCCTGATATGTTTTCTAGACTTCAAAGGGGGACGTAGTAAGGTACTTTCCCTCATCTGGCTCCAAGCACTGCTGTGTCCGTGGAGCTCCTGCAGACATCTGTGACCCCGGAGGAGGCGATTAGAGGGAAAAGCCAACTTGAGGATGATAGGGAAGCTGGAGGGAATTTACGTTCTTGGTGGCGTTATTGAACTAAACACATGCATTTCTTATTTCTGCACTTTTATGTAAGATCATAAATGCTCTTGTTGTTTAAGTCATTCTTTACATGGATAGATCCCTTTTTTTTTCTAACTTTTGCCTCCCAAAACATCCTAAGTCATCCCCTATAATGATTTGGGTAATTATGATAAGAGTCACGGGAAGTAATTGGTAAATTTTAAATAATGGGTGCTCAAGTTATGCTCTAAATGCATCATGTAACTTGCAGTGTGGAAAGTGGACCAGGAGAGCAGGAAATGGTGTGTGTGTGATGGTCAATCTGGATGTTAACTTGATTGGACGAAGAGAGTTCTGGCTGTGGTGATGAAGGTGTTCTTGAGATAATTGGCATGTGGGACAGCAGACTGAAGCAGGGAGACCTGCTCTGAATGTGGGTGACACAATCTCACAGGCTGAGGGCCTACATGAAAAAAAAAATGTGAAAAAGGGAGGAAACTGAGGCAGAAGCAAACTAGATTCTTCTTGGGTGAGTATTTTGATTGTTGCTGCAATCACTCTGACCAGTGATTCTCCAGGGAGTTACCAGGTCTTTTCTGACTGGGGCTGCATCGTTGCCTGCTCTATCCATATCCCTCTTTTTTTTTTTATTAGTGCATTATAGTATACATAATATTGCTCTTCATTTTGACATAATTATCCAAGCATGGAATAAAATTTGCTCCAATTTAGTCCCCAGTACTTCCTTTCCCTCTTCTCCTCCCTTCCCTGTTCCCTTTTCTCTACAGGTAGGTATATATGTGTATATATATATATATATACACATATATACATAATTTGTGCTTTGGGGTATACTAAGGGGAAATTCATTGTTATATATTCATAGATGTACATAGGATAGTTTGATGGAATTCATTCCACCATTCCTCCCTCCTTTCTCCCTCTTGATTCCCTTCCTCTACTCCACAATCTCCTTTCTATTTTTATGAGATATTCTCTCTCTCTCTCTCTCTCTCTCTCTCTCTCTCTCTCTCTCTCTCTCTCTCTCTTTATTTTGGACTAGTTTCTGCATACGAGAAAAAACATCTGACCCTTGACTTTCTGTATCTGGATTATTTCACTTAACGTGATATCCTCCAGTTTCACCCATTTACCAGCAAATGCCATCATTTCATTCTTCTTTATGGCTGAGTAAAACTCCATTGCATAGATTTACCATCTTTCCTTTATCTATTTATCTGTCTTTCTTGTTCTGAGGCTCTGACTTCTTAAACTGAGAATCTACTAGTTCCTCTGACTCTCCAGGTTATAGATGGCCATTGTAGGATGATCCAGCTTCTAATTAATTATGTAAACCAGTCTAATAAATCCCCTTTTTGAAATAGTGTGTGTGTGTGTGTGTGTGTGTGTGTGTGTGTGTGCAAATATATGTCTCCATCCTGTGGTTCTGATCCTCTAGAGAATCCTGACCAAAGCAGGGAGGGAGACAGGGAGCCCATGGAAACAGTTCACAGGAGAGCAGGATGGTAGCACCATCTCAGGTGGCAAAGGTGAGAAAGGAATTGATTCACAGACATGGAGAGAGGAAAAAAATCCCCTGTCACCTCCTCCAGAAAGCCTTCTCTGAGACTTCAGCTGGACCCTGGCTTTGAATTCTGCCTCCTTTTCCATGGGCATTGCTTATGTCTTGTATTCAGACATGTTCTTCCCAGTGGATGGAGCTCTCTGAGAACTGATACCTCATCTGGCCTGTCCCATCCTCCCCAACGTGCCTGACCCAGAGGAGACACTTAGCCCTGTGTGGATGGCTGAACTCCCCAGCTCAACTGCCCAGTCTGAAGGAAGACAGATCCTGTGGCTGCTTCTCTCTGGTCGGCAGGCAAGCTTCACCTTTAGTTCTCTTCCACCCACCCATCCATCTGTGCTCACCCACAGGGAACCTGACTCTGTGATGCATGGAACCAACAAGTGGAAGGAGGGAGGGTCAGTGGGACAGGCCTTAGCTCACAATGCACAGAGTTCCATGTGGGGAATCCAGTCCTGCCTCTGGCTTCTTAGGAAAACTATTGTTTTTTTCCTTTCTGGGCCTCAGTGTTCCCTCTGTGATATGTGTGGAGGTGAGAAGTTGCTGATTTCTCAGGACTGACCCTGATCTATTTTCCAGCACAGGCTCCCGGCCCTCCCTCTCTTCTTGGGAATTGTGTTCCATTGTGGGAAGCTGTAAAGAGAGGAGCAAGAAAACCAGAGACATATGATAAAAAAGACTTTGCATAGTACATTTTTTTCCCTTCCCTCCAAATTCACATTTTGTGCTTTCAGTGAGAAATAGAAAGCAGGGCTGTTGGCTTTTGAGGGTTGTTTATTTCAAGGAAGCTGGGTAGGTGATGAAGAGGGTGATGGAGCCATTCTCAGACAATAGCCATTGTTTGTGCCCAGAATTGCAAATGTGGCTGCAGCCTTGGTCCTCACCCTCCCTGTGGGTCTCTCCGACACCTGGGGAGCCTGGGTGGACAAATCCTTTGCAGGTTGCCTGACTCTAAGACATACCAGAAGGACATAAATAATCAGCTACCAATTCTTCAGCTCGACTATAAAAAGCGTGCATATGCTCTGTGCAGGTTTTCTTAAGGTAAGGGACAGAGCTGGGCAAAGCTGAGCTTCTGGAACTGCCCATATGGGGAGGCGGTCTTTCACCGATGATTCTGCAGACAGAAATTGCCCATCTGCACTGTTTGCAGGTGTTTTGAATGATTATATTATTAGCTCTGTCTGTTCAACTTTGCTTTTTTATGGTGGCTTTAGTATTGCAGTAAAAAAAAAAAAAGAAGAAGAAGAAGAAAGAAAAAAGAAATATAAAGGCAACCATCTGGCTCTCGATTTGTGATCGCATTCTCTGTCAGGAAAGAGGGAAGAGGCAGTCACTGCTATCTTGGAGGTGGGTCTGCCACTGGGCAGCCCCCAGTTTTGCCCTTATCTGAGGGGGTTAGATTGAGGGTAACCAAAATCTTTCATGTTTCTTAAAGAACCCGGTTTATGTCCTCATTTCTCCTTCTACCCTACCCCTACCTGGACGCTCTACTGCTGCTTTGGAACTCACCTGGGTTCTAGGACTGATGATCAGTATGTCCCCCAAAGCCCTAGTCCGGCTAGGAGAACTGGCTGTGTTTGTCAGGGGTGGCCCTGGAGAGCCGGGTCTGAGCTGTCCATCCCACCCATGATTCTGGACCTTAATTTGATCTGTGCTATGACCTGTGAAACTTTGCAGGGCATCTCGACTGCAGGTAGCAAGACAAAGATTTATTTGATTATCTGTGCATAGGTAATTCATCAGGGAAATGCGCTCTGTGTCAGATGGTGCAGAAGCGGGGTTATTTAGGGTTGTGCAGCACATCCAGGGCTGGGAGGGTGCCAGGAGCCACCAGCCCACCAAGGTCATGATGCCTCCACACCACAGGAGATGCCAGGCAGATCCCAAGTTGCACTTGGGCCGGAGGGTGTCATCTGCCTTTGTATTGCTTTGGGAAAAGAGATAAGAATCATGTAGGCGGTTTTTTTTTTCTTCCCTTTTATTTTTTTTTCTCCAAAAGGGTAGGAACAATACTCTGATGTAATCTGAAGAAGCAGACAGGAGGATGTGTTGCCAAACTTCTTTTCTGTCCAGGTAGCCCTGAGGCAGACAAACCATTATAGTAAAAAAAACATTATATCTATATCTGTATCTAGATAGATAGATTTACACACACACACACACACACACTTATAGATAGATAGATAGATAGATGCAATCCAGATACATCATATAATATATATGGTATATGGTATGCAATAGTTACAGATCATATTATATATATATATATATATTATAAACCTTATCCTGTGACTTCTGTTCTGCAGAAAGCCATCATGGGGACACCTGTGTTTGCCAGCACAATGGAAGGGGTAGTGTTCAGCACAGACATCTTAGAGAGGTAAAAGGAGGGTGCTGGAAGAAAAACTCCAGAGATGGGAAGAGTTCCTAAAACTCCACCTCACTGATTGTAGAGCCGTTTTGAATGGGCACTTCTGATGGCAGTGCACTGAATGTGACTCAAGCACACCTCCGTGAAGGAGGACCTGTGGGGTGTCCTGTGGGGATGGAAACGGAACCCTGTTCTTTGCACTGTTCTCTACCCACCGTGTCTTCCTCCAAGAAGCAAAGCTGACAATGTATATTTCCTTTTGTTAGGTGCGTGTGCAGTATAAAGCAGGAGCTGGGGATGGAGTGACCCCCTTCCCTTATTTTATGAAAGCCCGAGCCTCTCCTAATGATACCTGTAGGGGTCCTGAAAGGATGCAGAGATTTGGGGCAGCAATTAAGGAGTAAAAGAGAGACAGAGACTGTACTTGCATCTAAAAAAACAGAAGTGGTTTGTCCTATGGTGGTCAGCACTTACCTCCCCGTTGCTGGTTGGCAGCATCTGCAGTGGGTAAGAATGGCTTTGTGGTACACACAGCATGGCCACAACCACGTCCTGTGAAATGGGCCAAGAAAGCAGCAGATGAAGGTCATCAAGGACTATGTAAATGTGCACCACGGGCATTCCAGAGCAGGAAGGGGTAGGCTTACTAGTGCCTGGAATGGCTCCTTCTTACTGGATGAAGCAATTGTCAATTAAGGCTCTAATGCCTTCGATGAGAATAAGAGTAAGACACTTTGGGCATCACTGAGCTCGGAGCCTCACATTCTTACCTGCACAGGTACTGGTGAAGGGTCAAGGGGAAGTCCAAGAATATATAAGAGCCACAAGAACCTGGAGTCCAAATGGCGAACCAAGATGGTTCTGAGGGCCTCAGCAGGAGCAGACTGGGGTTGGCTCTGTGATCCAGCCAAGGCCCAGGCACAGGACTAGGCTGACCATGTGGGAGCGCTATCATGGTAAGCTACAAAAGACAAATATACTGACAGTTTCCCACTGTTCAAATTCATAACTTGAAAGTATACCCTTGGATTTCAGAGGGCCCGAGTTTGAATTTTGTTTCCTCGATTAGCTGTAGGACCATAAATAAATACTTGGCCAACCTCTTCCTTCCCACCCTACCTTCTTCCTTGTTCTTGTTTTCCCTCCTTTTTTTTTTCTTATCTGCATAATCAATTTTATAATAATAGCACCTACCACAATAGTCCTGTTGAGAGGATTAATCCAGACTCTGCTTACAGGATGAACTGTGACATGATTCGTGTTTAATAAACATTACCCAGAACTATTCTGATTGCTGCCATTCTCAGAATATCTTTCTCCTTTTTTTTTTTTTTCCTTTTTCCTTTCTCTATACCGATAAGCAATCCAGGGAAGCGTTAAAAGACCAAAATTTGAAGTCATGTAGCCAAGATTCAAAACCAATTGGGTTAATTACTTAATATTATTAACATCATTATCAACATCATCAAATTGCTTCTTAGTTGTGTGCTTTCTGGGTTTTTTTTTTTAAAAAAATTTGGTTCCACATTTTTTATTTTTTAATTAAAATTATATATATTTAGAATTATAACATGATGCTTTGATGTACACATGGATATGATTATTACAGTCAAGCAAATCCATGTGCCCACCTCCTCATATCTTTCAAGAGAGCATTTGAGATCTTTCTTGGTAAACTTCCAGAACTTCTTGCTTCTGAGTCCAGCTTGCCTTTGGCCTGCTGTGGTCCCAGCTCACCTCCCGGTGCACTCTGACCTCCAGCTCCACTCTGCACAGAATTCTCTCTCTTTCCTTCTTGCTCTATATGGAGGCTCCCAAATGCCCTGGTGATAGGAAGGTCCTAGACAACGTTGTTCCAAGCTGACTCACTTAGAGCCCAGAGAAAGCTGTGACCTTTCCCACACGTAGTTCTTTCCAGAAGAGATGTGGGCAGGAGATTTGTCACTTGCTCCAAGTTGACCAAGAGGCCAGGGAGCCTCTCTCTCTGAGATTCAGGTTCCATTTGACATGTTCAGTGATTCTCAAATTCTTCCCAATGACTCCATGCCCTGTGTGTGTCTCACGCCCCCACCTCCTACCAAGCTCTCTCCAGGCCTTCCAACAGATGCACCAGGAAGTTTGAAAGTTTACTTATTTATTTGCACAGGGTTTTGCTTCTTAGCATAGACAGGAGCCCTGTCACCCATGCAGTTGAGATCCTAAGTAGTATGCATGGGGTGGGGTGGAGGGGATTCAGGTCAACTGTGCTCTCTGGTCATGCACAAAGAGTCTGCTCTTCATTCTGTGCCTGTAGGGAAACACATATGGAGCAACTTCCCTTTTCTTATATGCTCTCTGTCTCTCTCCCCTTTATCTTTTGGGACCTGTCCCTATTCCCTTGAAGTCCCTGATTTCAATTATAATTAGCACTGAAAACTGCTTTATAATCTATTCCTCCTCAGAATTCTCCCTCTGAACATTCTATACACTCAGCAATTTTCATGTTTTTTGACTTCACATTCCCAAGGCACAAAATCAGATTGACCCGACTCATCTATTCAGGTGCTGGTCCCTCAGCTGCCTCTAGGAAAGGGGTGGAGTTTCATAGGACAAAAAGAAAACCTGCCTCCGAGTGCTAATTCAGCAGGGGGACAGGGCAGGAGAGTCTCCTACCAAGTAGGCACAGGGGTCTCTCTGTTCTGTGGCCAGCCCTGGCCTTGACATTTATCTTTTCCACATAAGGATAAAAGAAAAAAATAATTACTTTAAAAAGACTTGGAATGAGGCAGAGCTACACTGTATAAACTCAGCCACACGGAGGCAAAGCTGATCCAGCATCTTACCCTTGCTTCTATGTCCCCAAAGTGTCTACCTCCTTGGGTTGATGGCACATTCTGAGGTCTCAGGGATTCTGGAAGCTACAAGCCCAAATGACCCCCACTCCAGGACAGGTTTTAATTTTTCACAATCAGCTCTCTTACATCCAGGATTCTTTCTTTAAGGTCTCCTGTGACTTTGTGATTGTGCAGTCCTCGGTTTTCCTTTCATGCAATACTTTTCTGTTGAGGACCTGTTATTTGCTCTCCCACTGAGCAATAAAATGAAAGATAAAGTCACTGCCCTCATGCAGCCTATGTTCCAGTGGAAGGGAGAGAGAAGACGGATAGCAAACACCATAACATGAGAGGACAGGGAGGGCTGGGGAGACAGTGATGCTGGATGCCATGCTCAGCATGAGTGTGGTCAGCACAGGCCAATATAATGGAAGCTGAGTGCATGACCCACAAGGCAGGGAATTTGGGGTCATGTAGGATTCTCTTCCAAATGATATGGGAGCCATGGAGAGCTCTCACAGAGGAGCAGCATAGTCTCATTTCAGTCTTCAAGGGATTCTGTTGCTTCAGCCTTTAGGACATTTCCAGCAGGCCACAGAGAAGACAAGGCCTAAGTGGAGCAGTCAAGGTTGATCCTTTTATTGTGTTGTGCATTGACTCGGGGAAGTTTGTTATGAGAGCTCCCATGAATTTCCCTAATCCATGCACTATACCAAGCAGATGGTTCCCACCTTTGCAGAATTTAGTACCTCGTTTGGAAGGCAGACATTAATCAAAAGTCATTTCATGCTCAAAATCCACTGAAAGTCAGACAACTGTCTTGAGCGATTTCTTCCAAGTGGTTAATCAGGGATTTAGGATCCTTCTGTATTACGATTTGTTTTTTGTTTTTTGTTTTTTTTTTTTGCCATCTTGAAATATTTTCAAGTTCCACTGGGGGAGTAAGGGACAAGAGAGAGTAAACCAAGAAAAATGCAAACTAGAAGGATATCATGGGAGACCTTAAGAGCAAGGCTTGAAAGAGGTACACCTCACTTTTAGACATCACATTTTTCCACTGGACAGAATCAGTTGTATGAATCCCGTCTATCTGCCAAGGAGCCTGGAATCCGTAATCTTCCTGGAAACAGGAATAGTACAAGGGACTATAGTACTAGCAATGGTATGAAGTCAACTAAAGTCTAACCAGAGCCTGATCCCACAGAACGTCTTGCAGTGTAAATGGCGCCAAAGTCACCTTATGCCGAGGACTGGTCTTTTTTGCTCCCCCTCAGTCAGCCATTGTCGGTAAGGAGCACAGGGGCACCCTTTTTCTGTGTAGTAGTGGGAAATTCTATTAACTCTCCCCAGTCGTCAGGACTTGCACAGAAACCATTCTTCAATGTCTATCCGTGAGAAAACTGAGACAGCGAAGAGAGGCAAATATGTCTTTCAATTCTCTGAAAGTTATCAATGACGGTGGGAAAGATTTTCCCATTTACAGTCCTTCATCTCACTAGCCTCTGAGGTCAGCTTCAGGTTTTAGTCTATGTCTAGTTGGTGGTCATGACCACATGGAGGGCCTGATCCGAAGCCTTGGTTTGGACTTTCTCCTTGGTCAGGAGGAACTTACCCTTCAGGTGAAAGGAACACAGATGACCCACCAGTGCCAACTTCCAGCATAATATCCCCCACTAACATCCATGAAGACTCAGAAATCTATGATTGAGCAACAGATTCTATCGATGATTAGGGGTTTATTGTTGTTGTTGCACATTTGTAATATGCAATCTGGGAACAGCTGAGATTATGTGATTTGGCATTTCCTCTTGGGTTTCTGACAATTAGAAGAAGAATCTGTGTTGGAATAGCTGGAAGTTTCCACTGTAAGCCCTACCCTGTGAAAATGGCTTTTCCCTGCTTTCTGTATAAGATCTGGGGGCTCAGAACTCAGCCTTTTGGGACAATTGCAACAAGGCCCCAATCCAGGGCTCATTCCTCACCTCCCTTTGTGATGGAGGCCCCCACTCAACGTTCTTTAAGGTATCTCCTTAAGGGATACGTTAATGCTTTTCCTGTCTCTCCATAGGATTTCACCTACCACACAGACCCCACGGTCCACTAGAAGAAGAACTGACAAAATAAAATATAGCCATCATGAACACTCCCCACCCAGTGCTTAGGATGTCCAAAGTGGCAGAGCTGGGTGATCCTAGTCCTTCAGGATGACACCTGAGAAGTGGAAATTTCCACAGTATTGATAGACTGAGTCAAGAAAACAGCAAATTCTTCCCCAGAATTGATAGCAAATCGTGATGACAAACATTTATGTCGGCTTCTTTCATAAGATGGTATACAATGTCATTACCAAAAGCTGGATTGCCATTTGTAAAATGCTCTTCAACACAGCAACTATGGCTTATGATTCAAAACATCATTAAAAAAAAAAAACCTGTCATTTATCCACTCATTCATTTTTGTAGTCAGTAGACACTGCCCACAACATGGAAGTCCCACCAAGGGGAACAGAGAGACGGTACCTGCATGAAGGAGTCACAAACATGTGTTCACCACCAAAGCACAATCCAAGGTGGGAAGAGTGACAGACCAATAAAGAAGTGCAAGGGAATTTGCTGTTCCAATTAACAGAATTATTTGTATATATCCATTTCATTTAGCAGTGTAAACTCAGCTGTGACTGTTTGGAAAGTTGGGAGTTATCCAGTGCGGTACCATGCAGCTCTGACATGAGACTCTCATTTCTCCTTGGCTTCTTCTATTGTTTCTTGCTCTTGGAGGGGTTGGTGGCGGCTAGTGGTGATGGGGCATTTAATCCATTGTTCTTTTGCACTATGTCTTGGCCTTGAAAGCCCTTCGCTGTGACTCAGCGAAGACAAGGCCTAGTTCTTGCATTTAAGTCACATAAACTCAGAATGATTTGAGTCTCCAGGATACTGTGGGCATCTCTTGTGGGTGTATTAGAAAGGAAAACTTATACCCAAAGAGCCGCTATCTCCCTGGAAGCCAGCCAGAGCTGAGACCCTTTTGGGTTGCTTCCATTATGTCCCCCATCACTTTGTCTGAGCCTTGAGAAGTCACCTGTGCTGGAAATATGGACCAAGAACCAAAGAAGTGCTCATTTTAGTGAAGCATGTTTAAGAAGTTTTCCACTTAGGATCTAGGCTGAGGTTGGATTTTGCCATCCCAGATAAAAACAACAGAAAAGAAGAAATAGATTAAAGCACTCTATGGTTTATGTTAAAATTTTTGAACTGAAGCCATGAGACAGACATTGTCTAGCAAGCAGACACTTTGGGTCTGCCTTAAATTATATAACCTAATGTCCTAAAATAAGCCCAGATTTGGGATTTTTCCCTCTCCCCTCTCTTCTCCCTCCCCTGCCTCCCACTTCTCTCTCTCTCTCTCTCTCTCTCTCTCTCTCTCTCTCTCTCTCTCTCTTCACTCCTTTCCTCCCTCCATCTCTCTCTTCATCTCTCTCTCTCTTGTTCTTTCTGTCAAAATAAAGGCTCAAAGGAAAGAAAATCATAATACTCTGAATTAGGAAAAGAGAACGACTCTGGCTTCCTTGGGACCTCAAAATGGTAACAAAGGCAAAGACTACTATGCCAGTTGTATTAGCTTGTTTTGTGTTACTATAATGAAACATGGGAGGCAGGATACTTAAGAAGAAAAGAGGTTTACTTAGCTCACAGTTCTGGAAGCTGAAATGCTAGATAGCATGGCACAGGTTCTGGTGAACACCCTCACCCCACCAAACACCCACTTCCCGTGGCTGTGTCACTTCATGGCCCATGGCAATGGCAACAGTAGGTGCAGGAAGAAACATCACATTTTGATCATGGAAATCAGAGAACACTGGATCAGATTTTATTTTAAAAAAATAAGAAAAAAAAAGAAAGAAAAAAAATTCTCCAGGGAGAACTACAAGGGGTCACATGAGAAGGCAGCACTGACCATAGAACTCAGGATCTTCCAGTAGACCCCACCTCCCAGAAGGTCAGTTAACGCCCACAAAACATCGAGGACCAAGCTTTTAGTGCAAGAACTATGGGAAGACATTTAAACCACATGCAAACCACAGCATTAGTAAGAAGTCACCACCCACGCTGCAGGTCTCGTTCATGTGTCATCTCCAGTAGTAGTGGAGCTCGGGCATGAGGTCCAGCAGTATATGGGCTTGGACATTTACTCACAGAGAGACTTTGGTTATGTGGCTTAATATCCCATGCTCACTTTACCTGTCTACAAGTAGGTATGGCCAGCTCTACCTCAGGGGATCCTTGCAAAAATTAAAAGGCAGGATGATGTGAAGACCCCACCATGGATCCTGGCCTGGGAAGTGCCATGTGTCCTGCTTCACAACACCCACACCCAACAGCCTTCGGTATCAGGCCGGCCCAAGGGAGACTGGAACCCAATTAGGCTGTGATGATGATTAGTAGGCAGACTTGCCATGGAAGAACTCGTCAGCCTCTCGTTGTATGCTTAGGAAATGAAGGTGTCAGAGTCAGAGCCTTAGGAGTTATACTTACTCCTCTTATGCCTGCCCCCCAGTGGGCCAGAGGTCTCAGAACCAATAAATTCCACCATTATAGGGTGGGGCCCTCTCTGGGGGGCACAGTCATTAGGCAGGATAATATCTTTAACTCTCCAGCCACGTTAACTCAGGACCCCCTTTGAAATGAAGATGCCATTTGGGGTGGGAAGTAGGCCCTGAATAATCCTGCAGCCCCCTCTTGAATGTGGCTAGATACCAGGTTGGCTGGGTGATGTTAGAAGAAGTTGAGTGACTTCCTCACTGAATGTGAAAAGAGTCAGCATAGTCCAGGGAGAAGATAAAATAATAACCAGGAGCTATGTGCTTTAATAAAATTTACACACATTTCGGCTTGTATGGTTGGGGCATCTACTGAGGAGTGTTTCTATAAGGCTACCTGCACACGGATGGAAAACAATTTCCAAAGGTGAAGTCCTACCTTGGAAACACCCCCAAATAATGGCTAATTACCACATGCTCTCTTGAGTTGAGATCTGAATTCATTCCTCTTCCACTCTGCTGCTTAGTTCTGTGTGTCTTGAGTAAGCCTTTCTCTTACTCTGGGCCGGCTTGCTCTTGTTCCCACCATTCGTGGATGAATATCTTTGCTGAAATTTTGGCAACCCAGCCTGAGGAAGGATAATCTCTTCCTGAGGGAGAGTCTAGAATGAAATGGCTGAGGACAAGGTCAGAAAGAATTAGAAGCAGAAATCAACTCCAGCCACTCCCTAGAGTCCCGTGCTGTGCAGACCACCTGTGCACTCACAGCTGTCAATCATCACCCCACAGGGCACCCATGCTTCTCTGTCAGTCATGGAGGCCCAGCGCCCTCAACTTGGGCCACGAAAGTATCCTACTGTATACTGGGCTGCATAATTAGGTAACAGAGCTAATGGTTTGTCTGAAAAATTCTCAGAACTTGCCCACTCAGTGAGCTTCCCATAAACTTCCTCTTTTCACAATTATTGGAAGCTGATCTACATAGTCAAATGTCCAATAAATCCCACTTTGGCCTGGGCTTTTCCTGGTAACAGGATAGAAGAAACTTAGGGTGTATTTGAAGGTGATCTTTTCCCAGATTACATTTTCCCCTTGCTATGCATCTAGTTTCACTGGGGAGAAAAGCTCACACAAGTAAGAATCACTGTAGATTTACTATGTATGTCTTAAAAGCAAAAGCAGAGATTCTTTGCTAAACCATTAGAGGGGGCTCTGCTTCTCAGGGCTTAAGGAAACACAGGTATGCTATTCTGTGTAAAGCCCCAGTAGAGATTGACTTTGAACTTCATATTTTAGTTCCTCCAGAATCCTGGAGGAGACCACCTAGCTATAAAGAGTACATCCCAGAACAAGTTGTTCAATGCAACATACTTATTAGCTCACTTGACCCTCACAGCAACACTCAGAAAACTTTTTGCATGCACAAGAAGACTCTTCACTTCTAAACTGAAATGTGTGTGTGTTTTTTTTTCCTTCTTTTCATGCATGAAAGGTGCAATCTAGGACATGTCCCATTTAAACCAGCCTTCCAACATCATGCCCTACTGCATGAACTCTGGAAGCAAAACATCTTTCCCTGTAGGAATTTGGCTTCCCATGGGGGAAATAAAGCATCTATGTTTCACACAAGGAAATAAGAGGATATAGCAAAGATATCAAGTGCTTGACAAGTAAGCCACTCTCTCACCTTTCTATGCCCAATGCAGACATTGCTAATCAATCATAAGATTTCTGTCTTGATGAACTCAGATTAAGCTCAGGATACTTCTCAACATCACGATCGATGCCTGAGATAATCAATGTATAAAGACAAAAGGTTTATTTCAGCTCACTGTTTTGGAGGCGCCAGTTCAGGTTTGGTTGTCTCCACTGGTTTTTGGCCTGTGGCAAGACTGCATGCACATCATGGAAGGGAGCACGTGATAGAACAAAGTCATTCACTTCATGGTTGGGTCATGAAAAAGAGGCAAGAAGAGGAACTGGGGTGTCATAATTCCCTTCAAGGGCACAGCCCCCAATGACCTGAAACCTCCCATCAAGTCCCACTTCCAAAAATCCCAATATTTTCCAACAGCACCAAGCTGATGACCCAAACTTTGGGGAACACTGTAGGTCCAAAGTGTAGCTTAGGCTCGCTGCCCACCTTGTGAAAACTGCAGGTAGGAGTCATTCTTCACAAACCACAAGCAGAGAGCTGGAGACTTTTCTGAAGTTGGCCCTGTCCAACTGGGCTAGCTTGGACTCTATTCCACCACTTGTCTAGTAACGGGCCACGAGGTTGCATGTCTACTTATGGGAGTAGACGTCATTTCCAAGTCTATTTATGGTGGTAGACGTCATTTCCAAAGCCACGCACTTTTACAAAATAGGAATAAATACTGAACAGTAAAAAAAAAAAAAAAAAAAAAATGAAAAAAGGAAGAAAAAGTTTTCTCACAACCTGAATCTTTTTTCTACAATAAATGAGCCCCATTCTTTCAGGCCTTCATTGGAGTGATCCTCCCCACCTTGTTCTAGATCCAATTCAGTCACGGGGGCCTGTGGCTGGCCTTATTCTTAATATCTGCCATGGCCAGGTGGTAACTCCCTTCACCTCATTTGTTTTAAAGTAGCAGGTTTATTTCCCCTCGCTTCCTGAATAAGGAAACAGAGACTCAAATTAGGTAACACATAGGAGGGGTCACAGTTAATAGGCTCAGAAACTGAATCAGGATGTCCTCGGGTTTTTTTCCTAATAGAGATTCCAAGTTCTGCTTGTGTATGAATGAATCAATCGATCATTTGTTGAGCACTAAATATCCTTTGTCTTCATTTGTTCTTCCTCAAAAACGTCATCTGCTTGTAAAGAGCTCCATTTCATCCCCCTGAAACCCACTTCTCATTTCCCAGGGCACCCTGCTCGGACAGGAAATGACTTTCCATCGTTAGGAGCTCACTTGGAGACTCTTTGGGCCCCAGCTTCATCCAGCCAGTTTACGAATCCTTGTTGACCCACTGGCCCCCAAGATCCCTGGAAGCCAGTGTGATCCTCCCAGGGTCCCACCTGATGTCGACCTTGGATCATGACAACTGAATGGAGCTTCTTAGGCTAAACCATTTCAAGTTGCCAATAACGGACCTTTTTAACCTACCCAGACTGGGCTTTTACTGGGCATAGTGGAGCAGACCGTTAAGCCCAGCTACTGAGGAGGCTGAGGGAGGAGGATCCTGAGTCCCCTTACTCTCAAGAAACTGGATTGGGTTGTAATCAAATTAGTTCTTAAAAGTCCCCATCGACTTGGGAGGAAACCAAGGCCCTCGGAGGTTAAATGGCTGTGCCCAACATCCCGAGCGAGTCCTTGACACTTGCAGGAATGGAGCCCAGATGTTTGGCAGCGTGCACGCAGCCTTCCTGCCCCGCCCCGAGGCCCCCGCCTAGGTCCATGCCGAGGAGGGGTCTGGCCGGGCCCCCTGGACCCTTCCTGGGGTCAGCAGGATGCCCTCTACAGATCACCACTTCCTGTTTATCTTTCCACCAGGCAGCGAACACCACTGTGAAAAAGGTTGAAAGGGTTTCCTGACACACAAGGCCCCTAAAAGGCAATATTTTGATGATTTAAGTATAAATGATCAGAAACATGTGGATTTCATTTCCTCTGGAATACACTTGGGTATGGAGACGAAGGGGAAGCATGCTTGGCGAAATACAACCTGGGTTTCCTCAAACCCCCGAAGTGGTTTAAGATGTTTAGCGAATGCGAAGGGAATTCGGCCCTTCTCCCGCTCTCTCCCACCAGGCTCTCCCTCGGCCCCCTATTCCCTCTGTGCAGGATGTGCTACCACCAGGCCTTGACCTGGTGAAGAAGGGGAGGACCAGGAGAGGCACCGGGAAGAGGCAGGGTCTGGGGGACAACAGCTTTTCTTCACTGGCTCTACCGTCCCCAGAAGGGGGCTCTGTCCTGTCCTCTTGGAAACAGCGTGTACCTACAAGGTCCCACCCGTCCTCAGGGATCCTTTTTCCTTTCCCCTGAGAAAAATCAACCAGGATTAAGCAGAGACATGGCAGACACCTCGGTGGGGAGACGGCCTCTCCCTCCCTAATGAGGTTAAGATGAGAATCATCCTGTAACCTGACACAGCCTCAGGGCTGCAGGGAATCCAGGCACTAGACAATAAGATCCTGGCACAGCAAGAGGGCTGGAAAATGCACTGGAGAAAGAAAGATAGACTAGTAAAAGAGGGACAGGGAGGGTAGGGAGGAAGAAAGGAGGGAGGGAGGGAAGGAGGAGGAAAGGGAGAAACAAAGAAGGAGGTAGGATTACGGAAGGAGAAAGAGATGGGGGGTAAGAAGGGAGAGAGGAGTCGATGAAAGAGGGAGAGAAAGTGTGACACCCAAGGAGGAGGGCAGGCAAAGCCTAGAAAATGGCCCCTGGATTCTGGAATCCAGTCAACTCCAGAACAGTGTTTCTGTGCCAGCAAACAGTTCCAGAAATGCCCCTTTGACTGGGCACACAGTCAGTAGAACAGTCTCCAAAGGCCTTGCCACTTGTCTTGGTTAGCAGACCCCAGGCCTTTCTATGCTCTGGGGTTCCCACTGAGATGAGGGCTTCAAGACATCCTGATGCCACTACCCCCAGGATTCAGTGTTTGCACACGGAGTTTCCCAACATCCTCAGTCAGGTCAGTATAGGACTCAGAGGTGTCGGGCATTGCCGTGTGAGATGCTGGTGACAGGACAGGACAGACTGGACAGGCAGGACTTCCACTCCTGAACAACATACAATTTTGAAAAATTGAATAAAGAATAAAAAAATTTTCCACGATGGAGCAAGGTGGACAGTGTGCTGACATTGGTCAAGGTGAAAGTGACTTAGATTGAGGTTCCCCCATGACAGACTCTGGATCTGTGGGCAGGTCGTTTTGGTAGGATATGATCTTGGGAATAAATGTGAGCGTGAAGAGAGAGAAACAGAAAAAAAGAAGAGTTAATAGGGTCTTGTGAGCGAAGTGGTTGCTACGGTGAGCACCTGGGCTCAGCAACATCAGAGATCCTCTGATAGACAACAAGAAAAATACATCTCAGAGGTCCTATCAAGGTGTGAGGAGCTGGGCTGCACATCCACCCACGGGTTGGTGGTGACACCTAAGGCCGCCAGACTCCAAGTCTTTGGTCCTCTTCCCTCTACAAATCTGCCTCCTAGGCCAGAAAACACCTTCAGGTAGTGTATTACTGTGTTTTGTTAATATATCGTAATAACACAGACTAGGAAATTCATAAAGAATAGAGGCTCGTGGTTCTAGAGGATGGGAATTCCAAGAAGATGGTGCCAGCATCTGCTTGGCATCTGGTGAGGATTTCCTGCTGCATCATAATAGGATGAAAAGCATCACGAGGTGAGAGAGTGTCAGTTCAGGTCCCTCTTTCTCTTCTTATAAAAGCCACTAGTCCCATCTTGGGGGCTTCTCCCTGATGATCTTATTTAATCCTGATTATCTTCCAAAGGCTCCACTTCCAAATGCCATCAACATGGGAAGCTGCAGGTTAATTTTCTAACATAAAATTTGGGAGACACATTCAAACTGCTAAGTCTGAATTTAAGTTTCTGACATAAAATTCTGGAGAAACTCATTTTAGTATGGACGGAGACCTGTGGTAGATGGGAAGCTGTGGGCTGTTGTGTGTAGTTACTATGAGAACTGCATTTAAGTGGCTTCCAACTTGAATCCAATGGGATATTGGCTGAGTCTATACTAGTCCCAACTTTGAGGCAAACACCAGCACTTTGCCCAGATGAACAGACTGAAATATGGCGGTTAGAGAGGCTGGTGTCAGAGACCAAGAGGTTTACCTTTCTGGGCAAGAGATAAACAAAGAACCCTGCATCATGCACAGCCCTGTTTAAATCAAGCACCTCGATGCTCAGTCCCAATTCTTATGACCCCAGTTTCCTGGACTAGAGCCTCTCCGTGGAGAACAAGAAAGTCCCTTTGCTCTTGGTTTGGGGTGACTTGGATCAAGTTCACAGCTAATTAGAATTAAATGCAAAGCACAATTATGTATGAACCTTCTGTGGCCAAATCCATGAAAGGAATAACTGGTGTATGTTTTCCTTTTATAGAATTTTAATGAACAAGTAGCATGCCATCCATTATTTATCTGCTTTCAATTGCAATGAATAGTTTCAATGACAAAATCAAATTTCTGTATTTACAGAAAACCAGCACATGTGTAGATAATGGTGCAATTCCATCTTTACTGTGTAAAATGCTGACTTGTTTTTCTTTAATATAGGAATTTGGTAATTATTACTCTAACGATTCATTAAAATGTGAAAGTAGACACAAAATGAACTGGTAGGCCATTTCTTTTTTTTTTTTTTTTTTTTTTGCTCCCAAAAGTAATGGCCAGATTCTCTTTGGGAATCCAGGCTTTTTATATTTCTGGAAATTTAGCCCATACCAGGATGACTGCTTGGGAGATTTCGGTGCATTCTATGCACATGGCATATGTTCAATACAAAAATGTTGACAAAGTTTATTGATTAAAAGATCTATTAAGATCTTTGTCATTAAATCTATTAGTGGGGTAAGTCATGTCATGAAGTTTACACCAGAAGTATGGGACCTTCATCAGTGCCAGATGACAAAATGAAGGTTGGCCACACAATAATCACTCAATCACATTTTAACTTGGCAACAATCTTAAGTAAGATTGTTGAAAAAAAAGGAGTGTTCAAGATGACTGAACAATGGTGTGAGTCAGTTTTCCATTACTATGACAAGATATCTAAAGCTGGATACTTATGCAGAAAAGAGGTTTATTTAGCTCAGTTTTAGAGGCTGAAAGTTCAAGATCAGGGATCCCTAGTCCTATTGAGGGCCTAATGGTAAATGGCTTCATGGTATGTGAGAGAACACATAGTCAGACTGGAAAGCAGAATATGGGAAAGGACCAGGTTCTATTTATTTTTTTTAACTGTCTCTTGAGAAGCAGCTCAGGGTCCCACAACAGCTATGTTAATCCCTTTGGAACTTGATATCCCCAGTGACTTCACACTAAACCCCACCTCTTTAAGGACCCACCACCTCTTAACATTACCACACTACAGCCCATGTCTGCAGCCCATGAGCCTTTGGAGGACACATTCAAATCATATCCCAACCCTAACAGCCACCATAACTCTCTTACCTGGACTGAAAGTCCCTATAACCTCATCCCATGCATTTATCTGTCCAGATGGAATCCACTACAAAACTGATCATTGAGAAAGCAAAGAAGAATCACACACAGCCTGTTCTTGAGACACCCCAGGCTTAGAGATGAAGCAGAGTCACCCCAGGAACTTCATACTGGAAAGCATCTAGGATGACAGCCGAGTCCAAACCAGACGCGGCAGATGATCAAAAGAGGGAGAAGTCACGAAGATGTGAGACCTGTCCCATGAGTTGGGTCTCTCTGATGGGAGGTGAAGTTACTAAGGGCATCTCAGTGCAAGGAGATCCAGGTGGATGTCCAACTGATGTCTGTTAACATGATCACATGGGTTCCATGAGTCCCCTTGTTTGCAAATACTTTTCCCCTTGAACCCAGTAACAACTGAGAGCTCTCTTCTGTAGTGTTCTGCCTTACACCCCACTTTCCCCCAAATTCCTTCCATGTGTGAAATTGTAAAGGAAGAGAGAGAAGGAAAGAAAGTGGAGGGGAGAGAGAAAACAGGAGGAAGGGAGGGAGGAAGGAAGGAAGGGAAGGAAGGAGGGAGGGAGGTAGGCAGGCAAGGAGAGAGCAAGGGGAAGAAAGGAAAGAGAAATGAAGCTACTTAGAGAAGTAAACGGATTGAACTTCTCCCATCTAGGAGAGGGGGAAATGGACCTCGGAAAACCTTGCCGTGCCCTTCTTCATGACAAACTCATCTTCTTTCTTACTTTCTAGGAATAGATCCCTATACACTCAAAATTGCAGAAAGGAAGAGAGAATCCTGAATGGGGTTCAGCCATGCCTTGAGTCCCTTAATGTCCTCAAATGTAGCTTCAGCTACATGCACAGCAACAGTCCTTAGGGACCAGACGAGGTCTTGCCCACGGCTGTAGCCCTCTCTGGGATATGAAGCCAGGGCCAACAATAGCCTTTTACATGGATCCCCACCTTGGACCTGGTCCTAAAAATTAGCCTCTTGACTTTTTTTTTTTTTTCATTTGAGCAGCTGTTTTTAATGATTTCTCAAGTTTTGCTCCCTGGTAGCTGCCATTCCAAAGCACTCTAAAAACCAATTTTACACTTAATAAAGTTTAACTATTCAATATTTTTCATTTTAAAACTAAATAACAGACATTTAAAAGAATATTTCTTTTTTAATGACACTCATGCCACTATTTTAGAAAGCCAAACGACATCCACCATGCATTCCTATCTCCTTAACTGCCAAATACTCTATTAGTCAAGTTTGCTCATATTTACAAGAATTTTTTTTTTGGATGTTTTACTGCTATCAGAAGATCTAACATCTGTTTCTCCAGGGATTCTCCATGTGTTCTGTAGTTTACAACAATTGAAACCACTGTTTTCGAAATACATTTGGATTAAACTCAATGTACTAAGACTGGATTTCACAGGGAGCCCTGTGCATACATCTGGGGTTTTCTCTCATGTAATTTTTCCAAATGGTGAGACATTCTCTCTGGATTTAGGAGGGTAACATATAATAATAGTGGAGCTCGATGAAGCACATGTATAAAAAGATTGCTGAGGGCAGCCGAGCATGGGAAGTTTTCTGGGTGTGTTCCTACATGGAGAAGAGCATAGAAAAGCATAATCCCTGGACTCCACTCCTTTGAAAACCACAGTGGCAGAGGCTCACCCAACCCATCTCCCTGCATCCAGGCAGGAAAGCCACACTTGCCTGACTGCTGTTTCTCCAACGATACTGTCCAGTGGATCTCTCTGTGCTGATGGAAATGGCCTATACTTACTCTATCTGATGTCATGTTGCCTGTAGTCCCATTGGGTATGGAGATGTGTCCAAGGAAACTGAGGAACTGAAGTTTTCATCTTAATGTGTTTAAATTTAAATTTCAAACCCATCAAAAACAAGTGGCTACCACATTGGATAATGGAGATGCCTCAGTCTTTCTGAGGCTTATCATTCTTTGATCTGTCTGCTTTGAACCCTCTCTGGTTTCTACAGATAAATGATTTCTCCTGTCCATGCACTCCTCCAAAGCTTACCAAAGAAATAATACTACCAGACCTGAACTATTTACTCCTGTGCCCCATGCCAGTCCATCTCCAGAATTGTGCAGTACAGAAAAGGAGGATCTTCCTAAAGGTACTTTTTCTCTCATGTGTTGGAAAGTAACGGAATATTATGCAAACTCACCATGATAATAATGTGATAGGTATCCTGTAAGCTTCAGCAATATCTACACCTGCTCTATAATAACCACATATGGTAATCCTCCTCACCAAGGGGTTTCCAGTATAATCATTCTTCAGTATCCATGGGTAATTGGTTCCAAGACTTCCTGAAGTTCCAAAATCAGTGGATGATCATATAAAATGACATAGTATTTGCATATTATCCACATACATCCTTCTGTGTGCTTTAAACCATTTCTAGATTATTTATAGTACCTAATCCAATGTAAACACTATTTTTGCACCATATTATTTGGAGAATGATGAGAAGAAAAAAAAATGTATATACTCAGTATAGATTCAAATATTTTTCAAATATTTGGATTTACAATTGGTTGAATCTATGATCATGGAAGGCTGATTATACTTAGGTATAATCATGGAGGCTCCCGACTCCGGAGAATATTCCCTCTCTCCCATCCACACCACAGCAACAAGCAGAGGTCTGGACAAACCAAGGAGGCTTGATGATAAACTGGTTCTACAGTTAAAAATCTTTTTGACACAGAAGCTCGTTTTTGTTAGTCTTATTTCTGTGGAGATTCCCTGAGAATCTCCATCCATTCTTTCCTATAGGATAGCCCCATATCTCTTCAGGTATTGGGTATCTGTTCCAAAGCCTCACTTCAGCCTGTTTTCTGGAGCAGGGGTTCTGGGATGACGGGCTTCTGTTGTTGAAGAGTTAGAAGCCAAGGTTACAAGCCAAAGTACACAAGGCCCTGGAGCAAAGGCCTGGGATGATGTGCTACCATCAGTTTTGCCTTGGGTTTTGGTCAAAGCAAGACACGTAGTGGGAAGTAGGGAGAAGTACACTGTTACTTTCCGAGAGGAATTCAAAATCACCTGACAGAGAGCATGGAGACAGGAGATGAGAAGGGTGGGGAACTGGGCCCTTAGTGTAGCCCACCTCTCACAAATTCTAATAGGATACAAGCCAGAATGTGAAGAGCAGCTACCACTTGGAAGTGAGAATATCAGCTGGTCTTCTTTAACTTTGCATTTTCTAAATTTTATCTATCTATTTTACATTTTCATATTGTAGAAAAATATATCTTCATGGTAATAAATGGAATGGACTCATGAAAATAATTTGCAAAATAGATAAAATTAGGGAAAAACACTGACCTAAAATTTTTTTCACCGAGGATGTTACTTACTGTAAGTGAAATACTTCTTCCCTACAAGAGACAGTCGTATGACTTTAGGATGTTTACATCTCTGGCTCTGCAACATTCAGTGTTCAGTGGTTTTCAGTTACACTGACAATAGCCTGTACCAACACCCACATTTCCAAATAGTCTGCAGAAACACTGAAAACCACATTTTTCCTTTTGGAACCACATTTTTTATCTCTCTATTGCCTCTCTGCAAATTACAGTCATTTATTTAGTCATTTTTATAATTTTCTTCATCTACTTATCTTATGGTCATCCATTGATATGATAACACCACATGGATAAGGTGGAAAATAGACAATTTTTTTCCATTTAACTTGATATCTAAGTGTGATCCCCAAAGTTCTTTGACCTAAAGTCATCTTCCTTAAAGAAGAATATTCAAATTGATGCCAAACTGGCTTCAGGAAGTCCAATACCTTCCTAAAGACTTTTAGTGGATTTCTAGAGGGTAAGGGAGAGCTGCATCCTCGTGGCCAGCCTGTAATTACTTCCTTCCTTTGCCTCTCCCACCATGATCCCAGGCACCTCTGTGTATCTCCGTACCATAGCACTTCTCTCTTTCCCCACCATTTTTCATAGACATTTCTCATCTCTTCATTTATTTCCCAAGGAACTTCTTACTCAAGGCACTTGTAGGTAATAGAACTTTACTACAGACTTGGTGATAATGGAAGGTGACTATTGCATGGAGCCGGGAACGACCTCCAAGTGCCTGTCAGACATCACAGTTGCTAAAGTTCATTGGCCATTATGTGTTTTAGTGCACACTTGGGGTTTGCAGGCAGTACTTAATCATAACTTCCTCGCCTGAAAGTTTTGAGTCAACTGAGGATCAGACACAGGCTCCAGTGAGGTAACAAATATCAGCTAAATTACTGGAAAACATGGCTTGGATCTACAGCCAAAGTATCAGCATTCTAGTACTTTCCCGTCAAGCTTAGATCTTGAGACTTCTAAGCCAGGCAAATGGGTGGAAAATTATAACCCATTTCTCAGGAGAGGCCAGTTACAGAGACCATCCAAGGGCAGTTCCTTTAGCTGACTCATCCCTCATAATAGATGATGAATCCAAATTAGTGGAAGTCAGACTCTTTCCAACCCAACAGATGAGCTTCTTCTCTTTTTGAGTGGAGATAGGGAGGATGCTGGAATAGAAGTCTCTCATAGGTCCAGTATTTTTTTTTTGCTCCAGTCCGTTTTAAATTGACTTCTCCTTCCATCAGATTTCTTCTCCAGTGTCCAGTAAAGAATATTTCCTCACTTTCCCATGGCTACCAGGAAAATAAAAATATCTATTGCTTTGCAAGTAGCATCCAACCTGACCCTGAGTTACTATGACACCTTAGAGGAATCCTTATGAAAGGACTTCAAAGAAGTTCTTACATAAATTAACATCAGAAAGTTATGGGGGAATATTACAAATTTAAATAATTTTATACATGATATAAAGTTGTAACACACACATGTGTATACACACACACAGAGAGAGAAAGAACTCATTGTGTTTCTTTACCTTAGTGCAACAAGACATCTTTTTAAAATACATAAAATATGAACAAAATTGTGAAAATGATTCTAGCTGAAAAAATAAACCTCAGAAAGTCAGAGTATGACAAAGATCCTTGTGTACTACAGATACAATTAAATAGCAGTCTTTGTCTGAGAGATGATTTAAGATAACAGAGTAAAAAACAAACTATTCTAACCCAACCTTAAAATAACAGAAAAATATTTTTAACAAAATTAAAACAGAATGTGCGCGCATGCACACACACACACACACACACACACACACACACACACACACACACACACCTAAGGACTGAAAAAAAAGAAAGAAAGAAAGAAAGAAAATGTGGATTAGCAGACCAGAACATTTACAGAATTCCTAGAAGAAAGAAACCAGATGGGATTAGAGTGACAAGAATAGATGGATCTATGGCCAAAAATCTTCGGCAGCTCGCAGGACAAATCCCCCGATGGCCTTGACTGACCCGGCTCTTCCCCTTTCCTCACTGATAGTTCTCAATAATAACTGTAGCATGTGCCACGAAGGTAGCATCCTGAGATAAGGAAGACCTGGCCAGAACAGACCCCAGGAAGACCCTGCCCCTCCCAGGAGAGGATGGCCTTTCACGTTTTAGCTGAGTAGATCTGTTAGTCCCTGAGTATAAAATCAGGGCAAAGAGGACTGCAGGGTCCCTCAGCCACAGTCCAAAGTAGGACGTGTTCAGATAAGACTCTATCCACCTTGGGAAGCTTTCTGAAGTCTTGGGGAATCTAGCTCACCATGAACCTCAGGCTTCCACTTCCCTTGCTGCCTACCAGTGAGTAATAAAGTTGTGTGTGTTCTGTCTCACTGAACTCATGAAAGTAACTGAACATGCAGGGGTCGCCAGTGCATGGTGAACCTCCATCACACAGTAATTTTGAAGATAGAAACAAACCCAGAGGAATTCCCAAGCTCAGGAGAGGGGCCAGGGATAATGCATAAGGAACTGAATTAGAAGTCGGCATTCATAAGAGTTGCCATAAGTTCCTCCTCCCCCCACCTCACCTCCACACATCAGCTGAGCCCAAGAATTGGCCCCTAAAGAAAGAGAACTTCTAATCCAGACTTGGACTACAGAGCTCACAGAAGTAGTAGGCTGAGAAAATGCTTATGATATAATGATGCAGTTACCAACCTTTCATGTTTATTGTCCGTTTGGATTTCTCTAGAAAGACTCTGTTCATTGTCCTATGAGGTTGTCTTTTTTTTATTTTTCATTTATCTATTTGAAAGAACTCTAGAACATTCTGAGTTACTTACACATGGTGCAAATACAGCTTCCTACTTTGTGACTTCTGAGTTCCGCACAGTATTCAGATCTTCCTAATTTTAATGTGATGAAAATCTGTTAACCTCATTTCTTTATTATCACATTTTTGTTATCTGTTTCAGAAAAACTTTTTCTACACGAAAGGTCTTAAACATACGTTCCTTTCTTCTTTTCTAAATGCTTTATAATTTTGTTTCTCATGGTTAGATATGAAATTTACCCGATGTTGATTTCCGGGGGAGAGACATGTAGGCATCACATTTAAATGTTTGTTTCCATATGAGTATAGTGCTGTTCTAGCATTATTTATTTAAAACTTGTTCTAGAATTTTCTTCCTTTCCCCTACAATAGTATACCTATCTGTGGATTTTCCAACCTATTGTATTGATCTTTCAGATATCAATACAATAGGTTGGAAATTCAATTCATTCAATTCTAGTGTGATATTGGCTTTAGATAGGTAACTATGTGATGTCATCATGCTCTTCTCCTTTAAAAGGGTCTTAGGGGCTGGAATTGTGGCTCAGTGGTAGAGAGCTCACCTCATGTGTGAGGCCCTGGGTTCAATCCTCAGCATCATATAAAAAAATAAATAAATAGGGGTACTGTGTCCAACTACAATTAAAGAAAAAAAATAAGATTAAAAAAAGTGTCTTAGTTATGCCTGACACTCTGTATTTCCATATAATTTCAAATCACTTGGTCAAATTCCACAAAAATAAATGCACATAAATTTTGAGATTTGGGACTTCATTCCAGTTTTGCCAACACTATTAAGAAGTTCTATTTCATCTTCCTTTACATCCACAGCCATTATCCTTCCCCTATTCCTTTATTCATACACATAGCCCGCCAACATCATTTGGAAGTTAAGTTATCAATTATTTTCCCAATGAGATGCACTGCTTTCTTCCACCATTTTGCCCTAATTTCCAACACTCCAAAATTTCTTAATATTATGAAAGGTGTAGAATAATTACCATGCCTTCTTCCTGATTCTCATATAATAATATTTGACATTCTTTCTCCTTCCTTCTCTCTATTACTCTCACTTGCAGCATTTATTAAAATGGACCGCTTAATTAGAATTTGTATTATTTTATGTACCTTTCACTTGTGTCTTTATAAACATAATTGATGGTTCACCATCTCCATCTTTATTTTTCAATTAGAGTCTTTTTTTCAAGCATTCTACTCAGATAGGAAAGTTAGGGGTGATGTGTTTTTTCTAAATTCTTGAGTACAACTCTTTCACACAATTAGCTTTATTTGATCTCTTCTGGGTATAGAAATTTGGGGGTTGTAGGCCTTTTAGACCTTTTCTCTTACTCTTCTGTAGACACAATTCCATTGTCTTCAAGCTTCCAATGTTGCAAATGAAAAGTTGGATGTCACTAACTTGTGCTCTCTACTTGGAAGCTTGAACAAATTTTTATTTTTTTCTGTAAAATTCATGGATCTTCTCAAATGGATCTAGACATGTGTGTGTGTATATATATGTGATTTCTCATCAATTTATTCTAAAAATTTGATTATGCACTTTAACACTGTACTCTTTTCTCTGTTCAGGAAATGAATGCACTTGGTCTATTTTGTGTTTAACAGGCCGAGTGTGTGTCTGCTGTTCCTTTTTCCAGATTTTCTGTAATTCACATGCTCAGTCTCATGGATTTATCTATTAAGCCTCTTATCTTTTCCATCACGTCTTATCTTTTTTTTTTCACTTATTTTTTTGTGTTCTTTCAAATAGCTCTTGCTTTTGATCTTTAGAAATCCTGATTCAATTGTAATAGTCATAATTCTTTGCTTAATTTATTTACTAACTTTTTTTTAGTTCAGAAATATGTTTAAGCCTCCGGAGTATTATATACTAGAAGTTATTTTCCTTAAATCACATGTTAATTTTTTATCAAGTATTCAGCAGTGTCCTCCAACATTTGCTTTTACTGGACTTGCATACTAATTGCTTTGCATGATCTTCCTTATTAAGGTTTCTGGCTTAAATCTTAAATTGGACATTTTGATTATCAGTTTATATATATATATGGGTTTATTTTGTGCTGTTATTTAAAAAAAAACCTGTGACTTTGTAAGGAAAAGAGTTTTACTTTGGCTCACAGTTTGAATGTTTAAAAATCCAAGATGAGGGAGCCACGAAGGACAAGGGCCCCAGGCTCTATTACACCAGGCAGGTGTCATCACTGGTGGGGGTGCTTCCAAGAGAGGAAGCAAGAGTATTTCCAGAAAGCCAAATTCACTTTAAAATACCCTGCACAAAACCACTACCAGGAGATGGGAATTAATCCCCCAAATGACCTCATTATCTGTCACTAGGCCCCGCCTCTTAAAAGTTTCATCACCTCTCAATGCATTGGGGACTGAATCTCTAGCACATATGGGGACCAACCATATCCAAACCACTGCAATACCCTTGACTTAGCTATGTTGGAATCATCTAAGTAGCAGAAATTGTGTGGATGATAAAAGACACAATAGCCTCTGTCCTTGAGGTCCTGGAGGGTAAAGGGAGCTGTCACTTGCAACTGAGGCTCCTGGAAAGAGCTCTTGCTTTTGGAAGTCCTTACCCACTCCCACCTTAGAATCAGGGCGATCTTGGTAGACTCACTGCTTTTTCAAAGACCTGCTCTCCAGGACACACTAAGTTCCTGTACTCCTCTCACTGCTATTTGGAGGCTTGTCCAGCATCTATGCTCCATGCGAGAGCCATATAATTCCAAAGGCTTATGTCAAGAAACCAATTTCTAAGGTTCCCAACAGACCTGTGGCTTGGGAGAGGCCAGTAGCTTGGATTAGGAAGGGGAAGGAGCTGGTTCCACTCTATGAATCCCTCTCACACCATTGGCTAGGGCCGTCCAAATAATGTTTCACCAGCAAAACTGCAGGCAGGAATTTAGTGGAACAATGTCTAGAGATCTTTCAGAAAATTAATTTTGAATTTAGATATACACAGCCAACCGACCAGTCATTTCATTGGATGGGAATGAAGAAAGTGTTCTCATTCGATATTGTTCATCTGGGAATTATTTAGACAACATAGGAGACAGTCCTCATGATCTGGGGCAAAGCAGTTTTTAGAAATGATATCTTAAGCAAAATCCCGTTTAAACATTGGTAATGTTCACATCATCAACATTGAAACTTTTACTCTGAGAAAGACACTACTAAGAGAACAAAAACATAAGCTAAAAAAAATGGAAGAAAATATTTTAAAATTGCCTCTTTGGTAAAGAACTTGTATCCAAGAAGTATAAATAACTCTCCAAACTGGATAGCATGAAAAGAAACAGCTCAGGGTTTAAAATAGGCAAAATTCTTGAAAGGCACTTCATTGAAGAGAATATATGAGAAGCAATCAAGCACACAATCAGATATTCAACCTCACTGGTCACAAGGGAAATAGTCACAGTCACATAATGCTTCACAACTATTAGAACAGCTAAAATTTTAAAATGCTGACAAGATCAAGCACAGGTGAAAATGGGAAACAACTAGAAGTCTCATACATTGCTGCTGAATATCCAAAATGACATACCCACTCTGGAAAACTGTTTAGCAATTTATTTTCTATTTACACATACACTTAAAATATGACCTGGCAATCTCTTGATTCCTAGGTCATTGCCACAGAGAAATAAAAAGTTCTTATATTTACTTGAAAACCTGAACAGATTTTATAACAACTCTATTCATAATCACCAAAAAAAAAAAAACACCTGGAAATAAACTACATGTTATTCAACTTGTAAATGAATAAACAAACTACGGTACATCCATGCAGTTGAAATACTATTCAACAATAAAAAAGAAGAAATTATTAATGCTTGTAAAAAATGAATGACTTTCGTTAGACTGAATGAAAGAAGTCACTCTTAAAAATTTATATACTATACAATTCCATTTATTTGATATTCTCAAAAATTAAAAAATATAGTGATTGAGAGGAGATTACTAGGGACAAAGACCAGGGACGGATGTGACTACAAAGAGATTTCAGTGCATGATAGAACTGTCATGAAATACATTCTGCTGTCATGTATATCTAAAAATAACAAATAAATTTTTTTTAAAAAAATTAAATACATTAAAAAAACTGTCCTGTATACATGTTTTGGTGGTATTTATGTGAAATAATATATGGTTCTTTTACAAATATGTACACCAAAAGTTAATTTAACTCTAAATCAATTTCACATAGGAAAAATAATGAAATAAAATCTTAGTTGTTCCAATCGGAAGATATGTCTTCTAATTTGTGGGAATTCCATAAAGGGGAAACCATGAAAATAGTTATAAAATTTAAAATATAATGAATTTCCCAGAGCTGACTCTTCAGTTCGAAGTAATATGTATAATAAGTAAAAATATTCCCACATCTCAACATATCACTAGTATATTCAGGATAATGAAATCTTAAAGTTCTACAAGAAGAAAATATAATGTCATCTACAAAAGAGCACACGTTAGACTCACATCATCCATCTAATTCTCTATACTGGATGGTAACAAAAAAAATACAAAGAAGTAAAATGGAATAATACCTTTAAAGTTATGGGGGTAGTTGGAAAATGATTTCCAAATTGGAATCTAATATCCACACAAATTGTGTCAAGTGTGAGAGAAGAAGAAATAACACTAGATGGGCACTGAAAATCTACTTCAAATACACTTTTTTTGCTTAAGAATTTATTTGAGAACCCTAGCAAAATGGAGTAAACCAAGAGACCCACAATCCCCGTTAAGGGCACCTCCCCAGTAACATCCTCCCCGTAGCCCACCTGTCAAAGTCGCCATCTCCTCCCACTATCAGTACAAGTGGAAGACCAAGCCTTCCACACGTGGGCATCAGGGAACACTTATGCAAACCAGAGCAATAACTGTCATACTATTTGAATTCCGATTGAAACTGGAATAATTCTTATTTGCATATTTCTCTATTGTTTTTTTATTGAGATGTAACTTACATTCAATAGAAGTCATTACTTTCTTTTAACTGCAGCTTCTCCTATACTCATGTTGGGGTTACATCCCAGTAAACCCATCATAAGTTGAAAAGATTAAGTCCAAAGCACATTGATACACCTAATCTACCACAGTTTAACAACACCGTACCCTGTAATGTATTAGCTGTTTCCCCTCATGATCTCCTTGCTGACTAGCAGCTGTTGGCTCACTGTCCCACTGTCAATCATCTTGAGAGTGTTGTACTAGTACAAATTACCAGTCTGGGAGAAAAAAAAATCAAAATTCAAAATTTGAAGTCAGTTTTTACTGAGTGAGTTTGGGCTTTTGTACCATTGCTAAGTAAAAAAGAAAAAAAAATTGTTAAGGGACCATTCATTGTAATGCACCACAAAAAACAGTTGTATAAACACTCAGAATCATGATGCAGAACATTTTTTAAACCCCCAAATTTCTTCCTGCCTTTGGAATCAATATCCTCCTTCCATCTCCTAATCCCTGGCAACCACTAATCAATTTTTTATACCTGTAGTTTTGTTTACATAAATTACTATAGAAGTGAAATCACAGTACAGAGTCTTTCATGTCTGACTTCACTCACTTACCATAATGCTTCTGAAATTTACCCTTAATGTTGCATTTATCAGTAATTCGTCCCTGTTTATTACTGAGGAGTGGTCCAATGGGTGGATAAAATGTAATTTGTTCATTTTTTCACCAGTTGATAGGCATTTTGGTTGTTTCCAGTTTGGGGGATATTACGGACAAAGTGCTATAATCACCTATCTATTTGTAGGACTTAGGGTGGACATGTGCTTTTATTTCTCTTATAAAATGTAAATGGCAGGTTTGGTTGGTAGATATACATTTTAATATGATAAGAAATAGCAAACATTTTTGTACATCAATGTATACCTTTTTCACTTCCACTAGCAATAAATGATTGATGGTAGCAGTTTTTTCCACATCCTTACCAACATATAGTATTTTCATGCTTTTGTGATCTGGGGTGGGTAATATTCTAATGGGCAAATAGTATCATCTCACTGTGGTTTGATTATTATTATTGGTGGTGCTGGGGCCTGCACTGGGGGCCTCTTATATGCTAAGCATGCATTTCCCTACTAAGCTACACTTCTACCTCCTTATTTTGGCTCCCCTGGCCCAGTACTAGGAATTGAACCAAGGGCTTTGAACATACTAAGCTTTGCTCTACCTCTGCACCGTATCCTCATCCCTCATGGTAGCATTAAATTGCATTTCTCTAGTTCCTAATAAGGCTAGTGCCTTATTGTGTGCTTACTATCTATTTATGTGTCTTTTTGGTTCTTTACATAGTCAGAAGACAAACATACCATTTTGTCAGTATTTTCTCCTATTCTGTGGCTTTCTTTTTCACATTCTTAAACCATGTTTTTTGAAGAGTTAAATATTATAATTTTGGTTAATTCTTATTTATCTACTTTTCTTTTGTGTTCCATGTTTTTATTCTCAGAGCTAATAAATCTTTGCCTCATTTGAAGTCACGGAGTTTTTCTCAAATATTTGCTCCCTAAAAGTTTTCCATTTTAGGTCTTACATTTAAAGTCTATGACCTATTTTGAAAGAGTGGTGTGAGGAAAGAGTTGAGTTTTGCTTTTCCCCCCATCTGAACATCCTAGCTATTCTATTATATCTTGTTAAAAAGACTATTGCTTTTTAAAATACTATCCTTTACCCCCATTGAAATAACCCCTTTTAACTTAGCATATAGGTATATTTCTATTTTAAATTTTTGTCCTTCATTTTTCACCTGTACTGTTACATGCATTTACATCTAGAAACTGTATATCTTTTTAATGAATTTATTCCCTTATCATTTTATAGCAACCTTTTTTCTGGGGGAGGGGGTGGTACCAGGGATTGAACTCAGGGGCACTCACCCCCTGAGCTACATCCCCAGCCCTATTCTGTATTTTTTATTTAGAGATAGGGTCTCACTGAGCTGCTTAGCACCTCACTTTTGCTAAGGCTGGCTTTGAACTCGTGATCCTCCTGCCTCAGCTTCCCAAGCCACTGGAATTGCAGGCACATACCACTGCACCCAATTTATAGCATCTTTCTTTATTCCCCAAAGTACTCCCTGTTTTAAATCCATTTTTTTCTGATATTATTATTCCACGTTCACTGTAGTTAAGATTAATATGCACATAAAAATACTGTTTGTATTCTTCTATTTTTTAATCTACCAATGCCTTTATATGTAAAGTAGTTTTTGTGAAGATAACATACAGGTAGGTTTGCTTTTCATTTAATCCAATCTCTTCAGCTTTTTAGTTAGAGTATTTAGGCCAACTACCTTTAATGCATCTATGAATATGGTTGTATTTAAATGTACCATTTTGTTAGCTATTTTCTCTTGGTTTCATCTGTCATTTTTTTTCTTTTGTCCTCATTCTGACTACTTTTAAGTGGAGTATTTTTAAGATCCATTTTATCTTTACTATTGATTCATTAGTTATATATCCTCATAAAATGTTTAGTGGTTACCTTATGGTTTTAGTATGCATCTTTGATTTTTCACTTTCAAATAACCTTATACTCTTCCATGTAAAGTAGAGGATAAGAAACTTACAGTAATATCCTCACAATTTCTCTGTCCCCCCTTTTTATTTCCTGTACCCGGAATCGAACCCAGGGGTGCTTGCCCACTGAGCCACATCCCCAACTCTTTTTTATATTTATTTAGAGATACGATTTTGCTGAGTTGCTTAGGGCCTCACTAAGTTGCTGAGGCTGGCTTTGAACTCTCCATCTTCCTACCTCAGCCTCCTGATCTGCTGTGATAACAGGTGTGCACCACAGCGCTCAGCTATGTTCCTTTCTTTGAGCTGTTATTGTCATTATTTTGCTTTTCACAGGAATCCCACCATGCATTGGTACTAGTTTTGTTTCAGATTTTAGAGTGATGAAAAATAATAAAAGTTAACATTTGCATATTTATTTCACTTTTACTGTTTCTAGAGATCTTCATTCTTTATGTCCAGATTTCTGTATGATATTATATTCTTTCTGCCTAAAAAAAAAAGTTTAGAAGCTTTTAGTTGCAGTTCTTGTTAGTTAACAGTGAATTCTTTCTTTTTGTTTTGCATGGAAAGTGTGTTTCACATTCACTTTTGTAAGATACTTCGGCTGGAGATAGAACCGGGGATCAATAGCACTGTTTTCAGTACCTTAAAGATTCCATTGTCTTCTGGCTTCTGTGTTCACTGAAGAGAGTGCTGCTGTGCTGGACTCTGTTGGCTCCTCTAGGTCAAAAGTCCATTTCTCTTGCTGCTTCAGATTGTCCTTTCTTCATTGGTTTTCTGCATTTCCACAGTGATTATATCTAGGTGGCCCTTTCTGATTCTTGTGTTGTAGAGTTTATATTCTGAGCCACTGGATCTTTGCTTTGGTGTTTATCATTATTTTTTTAACTTTATCTTCATTACAAAATAGTTCTTCATCCGGGTGTCCCCGTTTGCATATATATTTGACAGTTCAATATTGTCCCTCAGCCCTTGGATGTATCGCTCTATTTTATTTTTCACTGTTTTCTTTCTTTTTGTGCTTCAGTTGGAATAATTCTATGGAACTACCTTAAAGTCTACTAATTCTTTACTTGGTTGTGTTGAATCTTCAGCCGAGCTCATCTCTAATACATGTGTGTTTTCTTTTAAATCTATCTACCCACTTGATTTTTTTTCTTACATATTCACTCTGACTGCTGAACTTCCTCTACCTGATTCTGCATGAATCTATCTTTTCCACTAGATCTTTTACACATTGAACAGTTTTTTAAGAGTTGTTGTCTGATCATGGTCCCAACCTTTGGGACACTTATTGGTCTCACCATAAGTTATGCTTTTATTTTAGATTTTTGTTTCACTGGATGTGTGTGTGTGTGTGTATGTGTGTGTATCTGGTAATTTTTGATTGAATGCCAACATTGCGTGCCAACCAATAGATGATGAGATAAACAGCCTTTTCCCCTGGATATTTGCTTTTCTCTTCTTTTATTTGGCTACTAGTATGGTGTGAGTCAATATGGTCAAAAGTTGGCTTTATTGTTGCCATGGTTACCCTCTGGGAACCACAGCCCTCAAATTCTATTAACAATAGGTTGTAATTATTTTTGTGCTTGGATGAGAGCTCGGGAGCTCAAAGTTCATTTCTCAGAACGGCTGATCCACTGGGCAGATTTTAAGTCATCTTTTCTTAGACGCACCACAGAAGGGGTCCCTCTGCCCACTTTGCCTCTTCTCTGGAGGTAGGTTGCTGATGCTTGTTCCAGGTGTACCCAGGTGAGGGGTGAGTGTCACTGGCACTTCTCTTGGACCTTTTCCAGTCTTACTCTTAGGAAGGACCTCTCTGTCTGGTCCTGCAGCAGGTGTTTGTAGGAGTCACACAAATGGCAAACAAACTAAAACGCAGCCCAACCTCTCTAGTCATCAGATGAGCATCATTTTTTTAAAAGATTTTTTTTTTTTAGTTGTAGATGGACACAATACCTTTATTTATTTTCATGTGGTGCTGAGGATCGAACCCAGTGCCTCACACACGCAAGGCGTGTGCTCTACCACTGAGCCACAACCCCAGACCTAGATGAGTATCATTTTAAACCACAAAGAAATACCACGAAGTTCATGGCTAAAACGAAAAGACCTGAAAATACCAAGTGTTAACCAGTACGTGGAGTTCCTGGAGTACACAGTTCCCAGGTACATTGCTGTTTGTTGGCAGGGCAAAATGGTGCAGCCCTTTTGGGGAAACAGTTTGGTCGATTTTCACCAAGCTAAACACATAATTCTAGTTGCCAAATAACTGAGAAATTCCTCTTCTATGTATTTACTTACTAAGAAAATGAGAATATATATATCAACACAAAGGCTTTTTCATGTATGTTCATAGAGGTTTGTTCATAAAAATCTCCTAATTGGAGACAACTCAAATGTCTGATGTATATATATAAATTAAAAAATTGTCATATGTTCATGCAAGGGAATACTATTCATCAATAAAAAATGGAATTAACTAACTACCCCAAACACGGGAATGAATTTCAAAAGTATTGCTATTTGAAATAAGCTAGTCATACAAAATTTCATATTATATAACTCTGCTGATTTAAAAAAAAATCCAGAAGAAAAAATAACTAGAGAAAGAAGTTTTTTCTAGAGGTGAAGACAGGGCAAGAGAGACTGAGGACACTTTTTATAGCGATGGAATCATTCTGTATCATGATAAGGTGGTAGTCACAAAGCATATACATGTTGTCAAAAATTATCAACCTGTGTGCTTGGAACTGATGAATTTTGTTGTATATCAATTATACTTAGTACTACAACTACAAATAAAATTGCAAATAAAATGATGAATAGTTGTTCCGTTTGAGTAAAGGGAACAGGCACAGGCTGTGGGAGGTCTCTGCCCTTGGATGTATCTTCAACTAAGTGCTTGTGAGAAAGTACTAAGCTCCTATCCATCTCCACCTGGCAATCGGTGCCCTGCTTTCCCTTGCTTACGTGCATCTGAAAATGAGAGCCAGAGGGAATGTGAGTTTCCCAGGTCAAAGAGTTCAGTTCTCTCCGTTCTAGGATTTTAGAGTAGGAAATAAAAGAATTTGAAAGACAGGCTCAATTATTTTCCATTCATCTTCTGAATATTTTTGGTATACCGTTGGTACTCTCTGCCAACTGTATACATGACATTAAAGTAGCTATTGGAGTGACAAAGAAAAGCTACAAATCTGGCCCTTTACATACTTTCTTTTGAGGAATGAAGTTTATGTAGCACTTATTTCTCTTTTCCAAGAATGATTCCATGCTGATTGTACAGTTAAATATTTCTATACAATAACAATAACAATAACAATTAGAGATCTGGTAATGAGAGTTATCCCTGCCCAAATGTACTCTGTGTCTAGTGCACCCATAGGGTCACTAGGGACACTCCCTGGATTAATGTACCATCCTATAAGCTATTATGAGATGCTGGGATGCGGCCCAACCCTGGAGATGGGTAGATGGGCAACTGCAGTGGAATTTGGGATCTGAGAAGCTCATTCATCATCTCTTGCAGACAGAACTACCCCTTTTCTGGAGTTTTAAGCTTACCCAGGAAGATTATCACAAATTCAAAAAAAAAATTGATTTAAAAAAAAAAAAGTGATTCTGGGACTCTTTTGCCTTTTTCTTCTTTCTGAAGAGAAATCATTCTGGAGGCTCTGCCATCAAAACCACTCCCCCTTCTCCAGCTGGGCCGTGGCTCACCCATCAAACTTCCACCTTATTTCCTTCTGGCCTTGAGGAGTTAATTTTCCTTTGGGGCTTGAAGATTATACGTCTCAAGCTCTCTTTACTTGCTCTTTTTTTCCTCCCTTTCTTTCTCCCTCTCTGTGTTTTACCACATTTCTGAGGGATGAGGAGAAAGATATGATCAATTAATAGACATTCTCTTCAGGCATTTTTCAATTTTTGCATTGACACTCAGCCCCTTCTATGTAAACTGTATTGAAAGAAAGAATGAGAGAAAAGGGGAAAAAAAAAAAAACACATCTCCCAGAGTAGTAACCTCCCAGGGATTGTAACTAACTCAGTGTCTTCTTTCTTCTGAAAGAAGATCATCCTCTGGGAACAGCCCTGCTCAGAACTCAAAAGAAAAGACAAGGTTGCTCTCTCCTGCAACATCATGATTTAAATGTGCTAAAGTGTGTGATTATCATTAGGTCTTAAACACTCTAGATCCGCTCCCTCCTTCCACACAAGTTTCAGAAATAAAGCCGAGACCAGTCTCTAGGAGAGATTGATGCTTATTCTGTGTCAGAGGCCTGGTCCCCAGACGTCCCCATAAATTTGTCCGCTGGAAGCCCATAAACATAATTCTGAGCATGGAAGTTATTTAGATCTGAATTAATTGCTTTTTCAGTTGTTTTCAAATATGCAAATCGAAATAGCCAAAGAAACATGCCCATAAAAAAAAAAAAAAGGTAGTCCATTCTCCAGGAGAGATTCCGGAATGTCCTTTGCCAAGGTGATCTGCCTCTTCTCCGTGAAAAGGCAGTGGTGTATATTTTTTAAGAAACGACCCACATCTGTTGTGGGTATTTCCTCTGGGTCTGACGTTTTCCTCGTGGAGTGGTCAAGTGTTATGTGTCGTGCGGAGCCTCTTTGACTTCAACATGTGACCACAGAATGAAATAGGGTGATTAAGTCAACTGTGGAGAGTAAAACTGTCTTTGCCAGCCCTTGGAGCCCGTGTGGAAATGATTTCGCAGATGAGGCCGGATGGGCAGGCAGGAGAAGACTGCTTCAGTGTTATTAAAGACACAGGTTAAACCGCCACCGTCCTCCTCATCCAGGAGGTCGGAAATGTCTCTGGTTAAAGCCCACAGTGTGGGAGTGTGGCTTAGATGGAGAGGACACTCCAGGGGACCTCCTGGGGACAAGACACGGTGATTTACATTAGGACACAATGGTTGTAAACCTTCCCCTTCTAGGAATTTCCCTAAAACCTGAGCCTAGAAAAAGGCCCAGTTTGTGCCAATTCCTATATAACAAGCTCCAGATGCTGCCTCTCCGCTGGGCCAGGTGGGATTCCCTCTTTTCCCTTCAGCCCCCAAGGCCAGGTGGATGGGGGTCCTAGGATCAGAGACCTGAACAGGGCCTCATTGCCTTTCCCTCACCTTGTTTGAGGGGTCCATCTCTGGTGCTGACCGCTCATCGTCCATCAGACAAGGCCACGTTCAGCCAGGAGGAGAGACTCGGCTCCCTCTTCAGGAGAGCACTGGTGAGCAATGGATGGCAGGTTCACTGCCTGATAAGAAGACTCCATTTTCATAATCTCGTGATTGTGGGAGTTCAGATTCCAAACCAGGAAACCCAGAAGTCAGAGAAGGATGAGATCCTGAGTTCTTCCATTGGGTTTCGTTTGGATTTCCCAGAAGCAGCGTCTGAGGTGGGGATTCTGGGAGCCCCTGACTAATGGCAGGAGTGCATTGAGGGGGGTGCAGGTTAGGGCAGGGGGAGCAGCCAGGCAAAGATCTGCTTAGAACTAAAGTCTGGCTTCAGCTTGAGTCCCTGGGAAGTTCTGGGAGGATGGACAGTCCCAGAGTGTGTTGAGGTGAGGGGGTGGAGCTTTTCTACCTTCATATGGGTCAGTTAGAGACTGTGAACCCTTCAGAGGAAGGAGGACCCAGCGTCCCAGGGTGCTGCACAAATCAGCCTCTGGAGGCCGTTCTCAGGAAGGGTGCATCTGGGAGCTGTTAGTGGCCCATGCTCAGCCCTGGGCAGGGGGTACACAGTCTCCTTTAAGGGCATCTGGGCAAGGCATTGGGACAGAGGTGACAGAGCTACAGTTGTCAACATGGTTTGAATGCACAGTCACATGGGCTTTCTGATACTACTCCAAGTCTTAGCCACACAGGATGGGTGGGGGGGGGGTGTGCCTGGAGAGGAGACCCCTTCCCAGCCAGCACATACAGGACCAGGGCACAATGGAAGGAAGATTTTTCTTGAAGCTGTGATAGGTAGAGAAGCCCAGGGTGGCTGGGGAATAGCATGCACTTCTACCATGGGGATGATCACCTAGTTGTCTCTGGAGAGAGGTCAGAAGAGAGTAGCCTTTTCTCACTGTTTAGAGAAGGCAACTGTTGGTTCTTTGGGCTCTGGGGCTGTGTAAGAAAGGACAGTGGCCAGGGGTGGGCGGGGAGAGATACCAGGGCAGTGCTTCAAGGAGTGGTGGGCTTTATTGGGGCATCCCAGGAGAGTTACATCAATGGCCACCCTGCCTCCCAGCCACCTGAAGCAGGAAGGCAGCACCCAGGGAGAAGCCAGAGTCCAGGCCTGGGCTCTGTCCCCACTCCAGGAATCTGCGGGGGGCATCATGCCAGGACCTGGGGGCTGGAGCTTCCTGAGGTCCTCAAGGGCTCCCCCTGGAGGAGAGTTTGCAAACTGCGCATGTCAGAGCGGCATCCTGCAGGGGAGTGCCCTCAGGTGTGCCCTCTTGCTTTAAAGAAAAAAAAAGCTGAAAGCACGAGAGGAAATTTAAAAATCAGATTTCTCCCAATACCTCGGGTGTTAAGCTTTGCCGTGGCTGTCTGATGAGTCTGACATCCCACCCACAGTGGCCGTGCCTTTCACACGGGGCATTGGCTCGCCAGCTTCTCAGGGTTCAGCGTTCTGAAGAGTCCAAGAGCGTGACCCTGGAATGATCGCCTGGAGGCTCGGACTGACAGACAGACAAGCCCTGACATGTGCAAGCTCGGAGAGGAAGAGAAACAAAGAGGACCCCCAAACCAGGGAGGCCCTGGGGTCAAAGGCAGAGAAGGGCACTCTGAGGGGACAAGATGTGACACGGCCCCAGAATGGTTAATCAGGCCCCTGTCTTTGTATCATCCTCATGGTCCTGCCACTCTGACACGTTATTTGCAGGTAGGGCTAAGAGCAGTGGGTTTGACTTCCAGGGTCATTCACTGCCTGGCCACATCTCTGTCCCTCCTCATGCGGACTTCGGGGTCTCCTTCCTGTATCAAGACCCTTTTTCCATCAGCTTCTCCATTGCCTCCTCCTCACCCCCTAGTCTGTCCCTCAGCTCTGGTCCAGCCTCCAGAGGGATCTGTTTCAGCTCAGCTCCGGCCCTTCCTTCAAATTGCCAACCAGAACCCCTGCAGCCCAGGTGCCGTTCAGGCTTCTTAGTCCCTTGGTCCAGACCCAAGGAAGCCAACAGCGGGTCATCCATGAGAAAGGCCCAATGTCTCAGCAGGGTACCTCCAGGGAAATACAAAATAAAGCTACTGTAACTAAAACAAGGTGACACCAGTGTAGAAACGAAAGTCGCAGGTTAATATAGTGCTTTGAACCCTATGTTGGAGTCACCTTCAAGTTTAAGAAAAAAAAAAATACAGATGCCCAGGTCCTGTCCCTAGGGATAATGATTTCATTGGTTTAGTTAGGATGTAGCCTGGGATTCCCAGTTCAGAAATGCCTTTTAGATTGTTATAACCAACAGCCAGGAGTTGAGAAGCACAAGGGAAGCAACTAGGGAGATTGTTTTTAAAAAACTAGGGAGAAAGTTAACAACAATAACAAAAACTTGGTGGGGCATGCCTGTAATCCTAACAGCTCAGGAAGCTGAGGCAGGAGGATCACAAGTTCAAAGCCAGCCTCAGCAACTTAGCTAGGCATTAAGCAATTCAGTGAGACCCTGTCTCTAATAAAACATGTTTTTTTTTAAAAAAAAGGGCTGGGGATGTGTGGCTCAGTGGTTAAGTGGCCTGGGTTCAAGCCTGAGTACCAAAAAAAAAAAAAAAAATGCATATTCCTGAATCTGAGGCCAGGTGCACATTCAAGAGACAAGGCTTCTTAGTCCCTTGGTCAACAACTGAAGTTTCAGAACCATTGGACAAGAGAGCTCCATGTGGATGCAAGAATTGGGTAGATCATAACGGTGGCATTTTAAAACTCTGGAGGAGCCATGTCGTAAGGACATTGGGTAAACAGGCAGCCATATGGAAATCAGGGTGAGTCTCGAGCTTACTTATTTCAAAAGTAAGTAGGGCAAAGGCTGGAGTTGTGGCTCAGTGGTAGAGGGCTTGTCTAGCATGAATGAGGCATTGGGTTCGATTCTCAGCACCATATAAAAATAAATTTAAAAAGGTACATCAACAACTAAAAAAAAAATTAAAAAGAATGTAAGTAGGGCTGGGAATATAGCTCAGTTGGTAGAGAGCTTGCCTCCCATTCACAAGGAGCTGGGTTCGATCCCAGCATCACCAATAAATAAATAAATAAGTAGGGCAAACTAATTTATAATATTGTGGCAATGCAAGCCCTGTTAGGCTAAGAAAGCCAGAAACTTAATATACAGGAGAACTGTGATAGATTTGACTTCAAGTCATATCCATCTTCTATTTCATTATTATTCTTTGTTTTCATACTATTCACAAGCCTAAGTGAAATCAAATCATGAACCGTGAAAATACACAAGCAAGTAGCAAGACGTAAAAGGGAGTGTTGCCACCCACATCCCAGATCAAAAGGTTAAACATCCTAAGATGGGAAAAATACAAAGAAAGTTAACAACAAATAAAACCTAGAGAAACCCCGAAGAAGAAGACAGATACTCGGTAGAAAGTAGAGCAGTAAACACCAAGAGGCAAGTCACAAAATAAAATGTACAAACTGTCAATACTAAAAGGTGTCCTGCCTCATTAGTAACCAAAAGTGCTAAGCAAAAATAAAAATGACTCATCTTTTTTCACTCATCATATTGGAAAGGATTAAAAGTTTGACAAAAAACCCCAAAATAGCAGAGATGTGGGAAAATTGACATTCTCATGCACTGTTGTTGGGAATGTAAATTTGAATTCCTTTCTGGAGGGCAGTTTGTCAACTGAAATTAATTTTTTTTAAGAAGCATGTCTTTGGCCCCAGCAATCATACTCTTAGGAATTTATTCTAAGGAGAGAATCTCTGAAGGATGCTGAGATAGAGGCAGAGTGGCATTCGTCAATGCTTTTCATTGTGATATTGCAGGAAAATCCTAAAGATCTCTAAATAGGTATTTGGTTAAATACTTTATTATGTGCATATAAAAATCACATTTGAAATGCTGCATGATTGCTACAGATTTCTATTTATAGGAACAATGATATTTTCCATTTCCTCTTTTTTGTATATACTCTCTCCTCTGCCTGATGCCATTCTCCCATTCCATCTTTAGTGTAGTCCTGGTCATTCCTGAACAAACTCCTATTGTCCCTTCCCCTGAGAAGTCTTCCCTGCCTTTCTGAGGGGGAAACTAGGAGCTGTCTCTTCAAACCCAAGACGTTCACTTTGATGATAGTACTTGTTCGTTCATTCACTCATGCCACAGATAATTTTTACGAAGTTTCTACTATGTACCAGGACCTTTGTAGGACTCTTAATACCCTCTAAAGAAGTTGACTTTTACATGCTTCGCTCTCCCACAGGGTTGCAAGCCCATGCAGAGGAGGAACGTGCTTGCTTCATTCTGTTACCTCAAATTCCAATGCGGAGCCTAGTAGGTGAGCAATATATACTCATTGAACAAAAGAAAAAATAAATGGAAGCCCGAATGGATGGGTGGATGAACAGATGGGTGGATATATGAAAGCAGGAATGGTGTGTATGTGTGGATGTATAAATGGATGGAGTGAGTAAGTGCCAGGGTGCATGGATGGGTGATTGTAGAAGGATTGAGTAGTTGGGAGGATGAGCCAGGTGCATAGGTCAGTAGAGGGATAAACAGGTAAATGGGTGAATGAATGGAGAGGATGCATTATTCCTCAGTCCACTTTTTTGCCACCCTGTCTCAGGAAGGACACTTGGAGAATGCACATCTATCTATGGGGTCTACAAAGTGTTCCAAGTGGCTGAAGTTATGGAACTATTGGAGACAATTGGATCTTTGTACCAAAATAAGACAAAACAAAACTTTCTGACCTGTCCAGATGCAACCAAGAAAAGAAATGGTTTCACAGACCTTGGAAATGAGAAAATAACAGAGGAGAGAGAAACAACTCAGAGATTAGGAAGAACCCACCACTAGGCCCAGGCCAGAGGGAGAAGGGCAGGGCTGTTACCAGGCCCAGGAGGCAGGGGACACTCAGTGCCAGCAGACACTACAGGGGCTTGGCCAGCGGGAGGTGGTCACAGAGGGGAGACACTCAGCACCAAGCGACAAGACAACCCACTCATCCCTCTTTTCCTCCTCCCCTGACTTTCCCCCCTGGTCCTCCCACTGGCTAAACCCCACAGGGAACCCACTGACAGGGGCCCTGGAAGGGGGACCTCAGATAATAACAGAGCAGGGAAGGGTGAGGAAGGGATTTGAGGACAAATAGGCTAACAACCTGCACACCCTACAAAATTGAAATCGATAAATATTTAAATGTATCCACAATGTCACATTCTTTGTCAGCAAAGCAACTGCAAATGAACTCTTACATATGTTATGAATAAATTATGTTAGGTATGTGTACATTTTAATATGTCTGATGAGGTGGATGGGGGGGGTGCCTGGGGACACTGAAGCCTTAAAGTGACCCTCCTGTCGATCTCTGCCCATTGTGCAAGTTTCAAGGCTCAGCTTCCTGTCCTCTCATGAGATGACAATGGGCAAATTACTTGATTTCCTTTAAAAAAAAAATCCATATCAAGTTTTTTTCCAGCATCCCTTTGAAGGTAAAATGAAGTGATGTTTGTGGGAGCATTCTGGAACCCATCCGATATCATGGAAGCTGTCATGGTTTCTAAGGGGCACTCCATCTGCCGGAAGAGGTGGACACAGGTGGTCTTTCTGCAGAGCACTTTGTCATCACACATCAAAAGACTTAAGGTGTGCATCTTTCTGGAACTAAAACTCTCATGTCCATCAACTCGTGTTGAAGAGATAATAGTGGAAAGGAACAATGATCAGATGACAAGGACACGCATCCAGGCATATTTATACTCATGCATAGTTCGTGTTCTTTAATGTTGAGCAGAAAGAATATGCTACATTAGGGTGCATGCAGACAACGGATTATGAGGCAAGTGTGAACCTCTGAAATGAAATTATAGGTGATTTTTCTTTTCTTTTTTTAGTTTTATCAGTGACAGCATCTTTGACCCAGTGAAGCCACCCAGAAAAGGGCAACAGTCCTGGAGCTGATAAGGACTTCAGGAACTAAAGGCAAATGATTGAGGTCCTTCTCCTGGTCATCACTGTGCTTGGTAAGAGATTGGACTTCTTGGCTCTCACATGATCTGGCTGGAAAAAGTGGGTCTTCCATGACATGTCTCCAGAGTCTTCTTCTGTGTGCTGCCACCTGCAGGCCACTATTCAGAATTGCAGGTACAATGTGGATGGCTACTACAAATCATGGAACCCCTCCCTGGCACACAAGGACATTAAGCCCCAGACCTCAGCACCATTCTCCAGAAGTTATGGGGAGCCATAAGTATACATGTTCGCATTCGATTTGCCTTTATTTTTGAAAAAGAAATTGCAGTAATGGAATGCATTCCTGAGAATCTGAAAAGATGAAAAATAAAGTAGGTGAGACTCAGGTGGTTTTCTTCAGGCCCAGTTTGTGGCCTTGTAGGAGCTCCTGAGCTTCCCTCTCTTGGACTTTACTTCTCTGGGTCTGTGGAAGAGAAGGTGTGCAGATGAAGACCCTGACCTTGCTCCAAGGTCAGCTCCCTCCTCTGACCCTATTTCCATGTTCCTTTGAGATGGGGAAGTCATGGTCTGAGGCATGGGGGGAACAAACATTTTCTGGTAACGGGTCAGGTATTTTAGGCTCTGGGGCCTAGATGGTCTCTCTTGCAACTTTACTGTTGAGCACAAAGAATAAACATAGACAATATGTTAACCAATGGGAGTCACTGTATTCCAGGAAAACCTTATTTACAAGATCAGGTGGTGGGTTTAATTTGACCCCTGGGCCATCCTTTTCAAAGTCTTGGTTTACAAAAAATTAAACTAGTGACTGATGATAGTGATAAAAATTCAGATGATGATAATGATGATGAGGATAAAACATGTCTCTTTACTTCCTTTTGCAGAAAGCACATGTGTGTGTGTGTGTTTCAAATATTAACATAATACCAAATTTGGTAGATCGAATAGTATCTCCCCCCACCCCCAAGTATGCCCATACCCTCATCCCCAGAATCTGTAAAGAGAATTTGCAGATGCAATGGAGGTGGTGCACCCTATGAGGAGATCAGCTTGGGTTACCTCAGTGGACACCATCTAGTCACCATGGGTCCTTAGGAGGTGAGACCATTTCTAGCTGGGTCAAAGAAAGATTTGTGTATGGACAAAGGTCAGCAAGGCGTAGCTTTTGAAGGGGGGGGAGCTATTCTGATGCTGGCTTTGCAGTCTGAGGATGGATACCAAGACAACCAACAAATCCAAGCAGCCCCCTAGAGCTGGAAACAGTGTCTCTCTCTAGCCTCCAGAAAGGAGGACAGACCTCAATTTAAACTCCATGAAAACTATAGAACTGTAAGACAATAAATTCATATTGTCTAATCCACTAGATTTGTGACTCAATGTGACTATCAATTAACATATATTTTTTTCAGATGCTTATGTATGTACATGCATAGAGAAAGAAATAAGTAGCAAGATGTAGATATATAAATACATTAATTTATATTGACTCTAGTTTAGATCCTGTTTTCTTTTATTTAAGATTTTAAGAGTTTCCCCTGCGCCAATAAATTTTCTTCAAAAACATGTTTTCTAGTATAGATGAGTCATAATTTATTCACTTCCCCCTATTTTAATTGTTTCTGATCTTTTCACTAGTATAAAAATTGCCAAGGAGAAAATTTTTGCACATATTGAAGTGTTAGAATGTTATAAGGTTACTGTCCTCTTTTTGCCATAAAAGTTGAAACTATTTTTTTCCTCCGTTTTCTTTGCTTTTAATTTATTCAAGGACACTTCTGATGTATAGAAATTTTACATTTTTGTTTTTAATTCAGCCGATCAAAACTTCTTTGTTACCTTTTGTTCTTCCATGACTGGAAAGGAAAATTCCACTCTCCCATTTGTGTTTTCTTCTCGTTCTTTCAAGGGTTCACATTTTCAGTTTTATCTTTGGTCTAGATGGTATTTATTTAAATTGCCAAGTTGCTCAGTTGTGTTTCCATTATTGTTTATTTACTGGATGATACTTCATCTTTGATCATGGAAATTTGATGCCCATTACCAGATTCCACGACTTCCAAAATATTTTCCATGTTAGCTCCTCTGAAGTCCAGACCACCTTTCTGATTCTAGAATCTGAAAGTCATTGTTGGTTGGCTTGACAGTTCTTCCAAACAAGGTTTGCGTTTGGTTCTGCCATCACCTTCGGGTACCAGGAACCCAATATCACTTGAGGTTGAATCTGAAGCCTAAATTATCAGGAGAGACATATTTTCCTCCATGTATCCAGTGCCAAGACTGAGACTCATGCATTTCTTGTTGTCTTTTTTGTGTGATGTGGTTTCTTGTTTCTTTCTCATGAACCCTCACACCAAGCATGTATCCCTTGATGCATAGGAATTCTCCTATTGAATTACACCTGGGAAATTTTCTTCTGTTATTGGTGCATAGAATAATAATGTGTCATACAATTGATAATGAGTGTTAGATTCAGCAACAACATATATTATGCATGAGATGGACTATATCTCAGATTCCATTTCTGAATTACCTACCATGTTCTATTATTTTTTACTGATTGTTAATTGCATCAATATAGCAATGCTTTGAAATATTTTTGCTTTCCTGTTTGTTTTAATACCTGGTAGAATAATTTCTTCTTCATTACTCTTTCTTTCTAAAATGTGCTTGGCTATTTTTTTTTTCATTCCAGGTTAATACTAGAGTTAATGTTTCAAGTTCTCATGCATCACTCATACTGATAAATAATTTTAAAAAACACTGCTAGAATTTTTATTGGATTTTTATTAACTCATAAATAAATATGGAAAAAATGGTATGTTTATAATATTCAAAAGCTAATGTATTTCCTAATCAAAAATTGATATATTTTATAATTCCAAGAGCATTTTATGTTTTGTGTCATTAAAATTTTACTTTATATAATTTTTTAATATTTCTGGTTAATGACCTTTTTCATAGTCTTTATATATTTCAATGTTACTAAGAATAAAATTCTAGCTCCCTTAATTTTCTATTTGGTTAATGAGTATTATATTTTTATTTTTGTGTCTAGCCACCTTTCTGAACTTTCTTAATCATTTCCAAACCATATTTTTGTGATTTTAAGAGACCATCAACCTTTAGATTGATCAAAAAAAAAGTCTAAAAACTTTAGGAAAACCAAAGAAACACTGCCACTCTAAATCACATTGATTATAAAATGCATCCCTGATGTTTTAGAATTTCTGCATTTTAGAATAAAGAAACTTAGGTTTTATAAGCAAAACAGCCATATTCTCAAGATATAATGATAATGTTGTCCCATCTTATAGTTTCTTCTCTTGGTTCTCTCTTATGTGTTATTTTACTGGCTAATATTTGTGATATCGTTCTTGATTTTAATGAGAAGTCCTCCAGTGCAGTAGTTTTAATTACCTAATTTTTCTTTAGTGTGGAGAAGGTCATGGGCCTTTTGAGAATCTGATGAAAGATGTGCATTCTACCCTCCCAATAAAGGCGAATGAGCACCCGCACCCAGATCCCCAGTGCCCACACTTTCAAAGCACTCCCAACCAATATACAAAACGTACAGTAACTAGGGGGAAAAAAAATGTTAACCAGAAAGATGAAGAATTTTATATAAATGAAATGATGATCCCGAAGATATTTTAAAAGACTTAAAAATGATAAAATATCTTAAGTTTGATCAGGATACTTATTAGATTTTAAATATTGTAAATGTTATTCTCATTTTAATTCATCAGTTTGGGCTAAGGTAGAGGTTGATGGTGTCCTAAAATCAAGAATTCTTTCATGAACCACCAAAATTTATGAAACCTGATTCAAAATTCCTTCTCTAAGAACTTTGACTTTTGAATGAACATTAAATGTTCATTTAAGACAGATTATCTTTGTCTGGGGCACTTTATTTATTTCTATTTTATTTTTTTCTGCTTAAAATCACAAATTCGTGCTGAATTATATTAAATATTTCTCAGGTACTGTGATAGACTGCCCTATTCCTCTGTTTCTTCTGTCCTCCCTGTATTCACAGGTTTTGCCGTGAGACCTTGCAATTTCTCCAAGCAGAGGAGTAGATTTCACTGCCTTGATGTTATGGGCACAGTTACATGACTTCCTTTGCCTGTTGGACTTTAGTGCAGTAGATGTGAACAGAGAGTGAAGTACATGCATGTGTGGTTGGGTGGCTCATCTCAGGCTCCTGCCACCACCACCGGAACAGCATGACCATAGTGACCCTCTAGCCCAAAGGCAACCAGAGGCAGGGGGACAGAAGGGCCCAAAGAGCAGGTTGGATCCAAGCTGCGATGAGCCCACTTCAGATCATCTGATCTCCAGCTGATCCACAGACATGAATGAGAACCTAGTTTTGTTGTTTAAAATAACTATTTAATCAGGATTCTTCGAAAAACACAACCAATAGGATAAATAGATACGTTGAAAGATAGGTAAGTAGGTAGGTAGGTAGGTAGACAAATAATGAATGAGTTCATTTATTCTATTAATGACAATGTTCTGTTTCTTTGCTAGGAATTGATAAATGTGTGCAAAAAAAAAGATTCAAAGTTAATAAGGAATGTCTAAAATTATAAAGATGGTAAAAGAGAGATTTTCCCATTCTTTATGCAGTTCACTGATTTAAAGGCCAACTACTTCTGGAAAAACCCTCACAGACATACCAGAAAGTAATGTCTTATCAGCTTTTGAGCACCTCTTAATCCAATCGGATTAACCACCACAGTCACTGAGTCTGGGGACTGGTTTGTTATACAGAATATTGTGAACTATGCAGTTCAGCTATCGGCTTCATCATTGTATGGTTCCATATTTCCTTCATTCATCTGTTCACTCATTTAAATGAACTAGTAAGTTCATACTGCATGAACTGTTCTTCATGCTGCTGACAGAAAATACGTGGGACCTGGTCCATTCCTTTGGGGAGCTTATTTTCCAATAGGGAAGGCAGACAGGTAGACAGGTAGCTACATTTTGGTGTGCTATGTGCTAAAGGAAGAATCTGCACAGATTTCTTCTGAATTCTCTTGAAGGAATTGGAGCCCTGCCAATTGGTTGGGGAAGAATATGCCAGTAAGGACGTGAGATACCAGGGAAGAGAGTGAACATGAGGAAGAGAGGGGAGAGTGAGCCAGGTGGAGGACGAACATGCATACAGACCTAAGGCCCAGGGACAGAGAAGCCTGATCCATTCAGGACTTTTCAGATTCGGAGTGGGTACCACTTGGGGTGCTGAAGATGGGTTGGGATAATGCCCTCACTCTTTCAGAGTGGGAACTATAAAGAGTTTTCTGCAGAAGAGATTCCTGATCAATTTTGTGCTTAAAGGAGACTGACATATAGGGAATGGATCACTGTATATATGACTGGTGACGTGCAGACCAGATGAGAAACTCATGATGGGGTGGTGGTAGGAAGGAGATATTGAGAAGGGGAAATGGAAAGCACTTGACATCTGATTGGACGGGGGAAGTCAGGGAAAGGAAAGAATCTGCATGATCCAGGTCTGGGTTACAGGTGATGGAGTGAGGGTGGTTCTGTGTGGTGAGGAACAGGAGGAACTTTGGGGGAGGGGAGGTGTCTAATGACAGTAATTTGCAGGTATGTCAAAGGGACTTCCAAGTGTTAAGTATTCAGAATCTGGAATCGAGGGGAGATCATGAACTTGAAAGTTGCCATAATCTAGACAAGGGCATCCGAAGCAGACTGTGTCAGGGCCTTCCCTAGGCCACCCCAAAGTCAGCTGCAGGCAATGCCCATCCAGACCTATGGCTTTGTTTGTGTATCTACTTGAGGTATTCTCTCGCCTTGGACGCTCCTTGACACACAGAAGGCCAAACTTTCTCAGGAACAGCCCCTCCATGGTTGAGGGAGAAGCACTGTTGGACACACACCCAGCTTCCTGGCCCTTTGGGAAGCCATCTTTGTGAATTCTATGCCATTGCATCTCAATATTTATCCCGGCCTCTTCCCCCGGGAAAGATTGCTAAGTCTCAGATTGCTGGGCCCTCTGCCGGGACTGATTTGGTTAGCCTGGTGGGGCAGGAAGGGGGATAAGATTTGCATTTCTAACAAGGTCAGAGGCTTCCTGAGGGATTCGTCCCACTTGCCGAAGGTTAGCCTGTCATTAGCACTCACTTGATTGATTTCCTTCACTGTCTCCCATTGACCGTCATCCTGCCTCTTAGCCTCACACCCCAAATGGACTGTTTGCACCCACATTCTTATCTGTTTTTCATTGGACAAACCGTAAGTATGGTAGCTACTGAGGCCCCTGTTTATCTGTAATGAGGGGACAACGGGGAAACTATTTTGGAATTACCGTCAAAAATACAACAGACAAGACTCACATGAGGGACCCTAGGTTAAAATGGCAGCAGGTACCTTATACCTGATTCCCCTTCCCTCTCTTCAAAACATCTTGAAAATATTCATAGAACAAGAAAGGAAAAACTCAGCAGGTGTGGAAACTTGCTTTTGATTCACCCTTTCATGAACTTGGGGAAGAATTCTCAACAGTCACATGGAGATGGAGCCCATTTGGGCAAGAAGTCAATGGACCAATTCCACCTTCCTTCTCATTAGGTTTCCTCCTCGGTGAGAAAATATTAGTTATTATTATTGTTGTGGCATTGTCTTGAACAGTTAGAAAAATGTAGTTACTGTCACTGTTTATGCTGCTGCTACTGTTATTTCAGAGTGAATCTCTCTGGCCTGAAATGCTTGGGACCAGAAGTATTTATGATTCCTTTTTTTGAATTTTGGAATAATTGCCTATACATAAGGCTAGTCTCATCTTAGAGATGGGACTCCAGTGGAAACACAAAATTTATTTATATTTTATATATACTTTTACACATACCCTGAAAGTAATTTTATACAATATTTTAAATAATTTTGGTCATGGAGAAAAAAAAAGTTTCCTGGTATGAAATTTTCCACTTGTGGCACTAAAAAATTTTCAGATTTTGGAGCAATTTAGATTTTAGATTTTTGGGTTATGAACGCTCAACCTCTATTATTATACCATCTTTGAGGAGTTAATGTTACTTATTATGATTGACTTTATTATTGATGTCATCGTTATTTTTAGGTCCTGGGGGGAGGGGGTCCGCAGAACCCATAAAATGAATATAAAATCCTATGCCTTTTACTGGGGACCTATCCATAGCTTTTATTAGATCTTTCAAGGAATTGCCAGAGTCCTAAGTTCCTGTGTTTTGGAGGGTGTTTTAGGTCCATGGGAGTCAGTGAGATTACAAAGAGAAAAATAGTTTTATGTGCAGATTGCTAAGAGAAAGTTCACAGGAGAAAGCTTACACTTTGGGGCTAGGACAGGTGCCCTGCTGTGGACAGCAGAGGTAGGAAACCATCCATAAAGGGAGGAGGTGTTGGACTCTCTAGAAAAGGTAAAGATTAGAGGGCACCATGTGCTAGAAGAAGGGAGGAAAGAGTTGGGAAGCATCTAGGTGGCCCAGGCACTGTAGATAGGAGAACAAGAAAAAGCAAATGCCTACAACTCTTTTAGAAAGGTGCCCATCCAAAGGGCCTGGGGGAGACACACTGGAGTTACAGAGGAGGAGAAGAACAGTGGGGGAGGGAGAATTAATTCTTCAATATTGTTGACTAAAAAAGAAAAAGGCAGAAATGTTTATGGAAACATATGATTCTGCCATCTGTTTTAAACATGGAAACTGAGGCCCAACCAACTAATTTGACCTCCTGCTTCACTTAAGCATTAAGCCCAGAGCTGAAATGGCTTTGGGTCATCTTTTTTTGGAGAAAATGTACCACTGCATGATATTTCTTAGAATAGCCAAGAAGTCTTTTTAGTCACCAATGCCGACCTTCCCAGACCACAATGCTGGATTAACATTCTTTCACAGGGCCCTTTCATAGGATCACATGTCAGGGTGCAAGGACCCCAGGAAGGGGAGATGTGATCAGAGTGAGTGGACGAATCAGGTATCAGGGGTCTCCCTCAATCCGAGGCAGGAAGCTGCACGCATGGGGTGCCTGGGGTAATGAAGAGAAATGGCCCAGCAAGTGGATGGGGCAGACAGCCCCGCAAGAGGTGCCCACTGACATCTTGCCTAGAGATGGTTTGTGGGATGATACCCACATTTTGATGTCTTCATCTGTCCTCTAATGACCAGATGAAGATGGGATGTTGGTGCAAATTTGTCAGCCCTGGAGAGCAGGGAACCTGTCCAGATGGACAGGATGAGTAGGTAGGAGGTATGGGCAAAGCCACACAGTGGCCTAGCTGTGACGGGCACATCCGTCTGTGCGGCGTATGGGAAGGGCAGCAGAAATGCACACATAGACAGGGAGTTCGTGATTCTTGGCTCTGGCGGAAGCTACTGCACACATCCGTCCTCTGCTTGTCCCCACATTGATAGAGACCGGAAATGGGCTGGTCATCCAGACATGGGGATCGATGGTGTGAGGACCTTAAAACAAAGGGACAAAAATGTTATAAGCAAAAATAAGTCAGAAACTCCAAACATCGCAGAAAACCAACTGCCAAACCCTCAGGAAGCCTTATTCCTGGTATATGCTCATTATCTTTGGAACATCGTATCTCTCCCATAGTTGAGCACTTTCTAACTCCCTGATACTGTCCTACAATTATCCATATTGGAGAGACAGTGGAGTCAAGGAAGAGATGATGGGAAGGACAGAAAGGAGGCCAAACTGCAGCCGGACACAGTAGAGACGGGAGAGGAGGATGATCCTGTGGTGACAAAGTGACTTAGCCCTCCCAGGAAGCACAAGGTCGTCTTTACCCAGTGACAATCAACCATCATGGATCACAAAAATGTAAGAGAGAAAACTAGGAGCTGATCCAAACAAATCTATCATCTATCAAGCTTTGGCATGAATAAAAAATGTATCCGGTTTATCATTCATTCTTGTTTACCAGAATGCCAAACCTCACCAGCTGGAATATCCTATTTTAAGTAGCATCCCATTTCAATCTTCCAGAAGCAAGGCCTGCAGTCTTTGCAGGTTAGAATTCAGTACTTGTATCAGTCAGCCTTTCCATTACTACAAGGAAATAACCTGAAGCAGTTTACCTTATAAAGAAAAGAGGTTTCCTTTGGTTTATGTTTCCGGAGGTGCAAAGTTTAAGGGCCTCATCTGATAATCACCTATTTGCTGGCAAAATCCTGAGGCCACACAGGGTGTCATATGGCAAGACACAGGAAATTTGCATGTCTATGTCTGTGTTTTTTCTCTCCCTGTCCTTTGAAAGCCATCAGGACTCAATCGCTGGGGCTTCACATGGTGATATGATCCAATCCACTTTCCTCATGTCCCACTTGTACACACCACAGTCAGATTAAGTTTCCAACCTCTTAAGGCCATTAACATATTATATTGGGGGATTCAACTCATGCATGAGTTTCAGGGGGACACACCAGGGTCACAGCATAGCAGTGTTTTAAATAGCGTCTTCTTCTCTGGATGCACAGAAGAAAGTATCAGAAATGAATTTCCAAAACCAAACTAACTAAAATGTCACTACGATGTTTTCACCATCTGAAGGGCTATTGGCAAGTTTACTGGTTCAAGTCCCGTGACAAGGTTGGTTCTTCTGTACAAAGAATGTGTCAGCTCCCCATCCTCAGGACTAAGAAATGTTGGGTGCTTAGAGACCAGCAGTGCACACGGGAACTTTCAGAACAAACTCGGTTTCCGTTCAGCATTTTTTAAATTTTTATTTGTTCTTTTTAGTTATACATGACAGTAGAGTATATTTTGACATATTTATACAAACATGAAGCATGCCTCATTCTAATTAGAATCTCAGTCTATTTGGGACTGACAGCTTCTGATAAAGGATGGTCACAAGTCTGGGCTCAAATGAACCTGAGTCAAATGTTCCCTTGAGGACAATTTGTTCGCTATTTTGTAGTCCCCCAGCTCTGAAAGCAGGCTTGTTACCATGTTCCATCTTGGGGGAATTGGTGAGAAACAGAGGAGAACACAAGTAGAACTCCAGTCTCACGACCTGGTGCCTAGTAGGTCCTCAATAAAATAACGGAGTGGTTATACATGACAGTGGACTAGATTTTGATATCTATAAATATAAATATTTTGAAAAATATTTATATTTCATCGGCTACCTTTTTCTTTCCATTTAATCATTAGCAAAGTCTCTCCAAAGAGCATATTTATTTTAAAGCATAACTTGAAGACATTGAATTTGAATTTAATAGCCAGGTCGAGGCTGTGTCTTCTTCTTTGTATTTAAAATCAACACAAAATGACTTTAAAGGAGGTTTAAACTAAAATGAGATAAGCTGAGCTTAAAGCCACTGCTTTGAGACCTTTGGTGTGTCTTAGGAACGTCGAGAGGGAGCCAGGCTAAGTCTGGATGGGGTGGAAAAGAAAAGGAGAGAGTGGAGAGGTGGGGAGCAGAGGAGCGGAGGAAGCCATTCCCCTCAATGCAGCAAAAATGCTGTAAGGAAATGGGGCCGTCTCCCCACCCTGCCCCGGGATGACTTGCACTGGTGGGCGGGATGAGGGACCTACAGGGACCTCAGTGCCGTTTGTCCAGCTGAGCCCTCCTGTCCTGTCTGCTTTTCCTAACACCACCATTTGAGAAAAAAAGGGAAACCTGATTTTCATTCAGATTAGTGCTTTTTATTTTTCTGTTTCTGAATGTTGCATCAGGAATGAGGAATCCTGGAAATTAATTTTAACCAAATACATCCACTTTCTCCCTTTTTTTTTTTTTTTTTAACTGTGTTCATCTTTTCTATCTGATCCTGCCCTCACTTCCTGGGCAAGAAGAGAAATATTAGTTCTTTCAGTTTTAAAAAGTAAAAAGCCACGGACGGAATCATGCCCTTCTCCGGTTCTTAGCATTCCAGAATGCACCTGTGTTAAAATATGAAGAAATAAAACAAATATAAATTATGCATTTTCCAACTTAATTTAAAATGCATTATACTCTGCTTTGTTCTCTGGAATTAGTCTTATTAAGGGGACAGATCTGTATGGATTAATTTTGAGTCAGTTTATTCACTTCTTTGTAATTCAGTGGCAAGAATTTTTGTCCCCAGGCATCAAATTAATTTTTTTTTTTACTGTAAGTAACACATACGAAATATAGACCTCTTTGTGTTATTTCTTTGTTTACCTAACATGCAACATATTTCCACATTATGTTTCCACCAAACCTTAAATCTCTCCCTTTAAAGAAGAAAACTTTCCAAATGATTTTTTAAAGCAATATAGCCATTGTCACAATATTGGAGTTGAACACAATCATTGCATTATCCCTTTTGCTGATTTTCATTTATATTAAAGACCTGCATGGGTTCCTTCCAATCCAAACTCTCAGACAACTAGCTCCAGACCCCTGCCTTTCCAATCATTTTGGCAACATGTGAACTGATATTTTACGGCTATTTAAAATATGTACCAAATCATCATTTTTAAGTATTGTTTTAGTACAGTAATTCTTTGTTCCGCTTAGACGTTTTAAATCTTTATTTTTTTCCCCCTAAACCAAGCAAGGAAATCGTCTGCATTCTTAATTAGTCTTCTTTAAACAAAATATCCTTTCATATGCACTAATAAAGACTAAGGATCTTTCCTCTCTTGTTTAAATAACTGCTTGCTGTAGTATAAAATTGTAAGAGACACGATGCAGATCAAGTTGCGGGCTTGAAGTGGGGAAGAAGAACAAGCCGTGCCATAATAAGCAGATTTTAATGATTTACTATAAATCAGCATTTTTGCCCTGTCAGTGAGATTGAAGAGGCAGACAGCTCCTCACATGTCTGCCGAGCAAATGTCTTCGTGATGAATCATGTGCACTGAATCACTGATCACAACATTCAAACGGCACATCCAAATAATGAGGGAAACATATACACAGGCTCCCAATGGCTGCTCGGAGGCAGCAGGAATATATGTTTTTTCGTTGTGTGGTAGTTAAACCCTTCCATTGATCCTCGGAGGATCCCACGGAGGGTAATAGAAGTGTATATTACCGGGTTAACCGTTGATGCCCGAACAGAGGCTGATTTGCATAAATGCTCTCCCCCCACCCCCCCAGGCTTTTGATGAGAATCTAATCTGGTCTTGAGAAGAAGGGAGGGGATTTAAAAAAAAAAAAAGAAAAGAAAAGAAAAGAAAGACAGGGTGTATTAATGAACCTAAATGTAAAGAATTTGGTGGCAGAAACCAATAGAGATTGGAGCTAATTTCTGCTGGGTGAAAGGCTCATTGGGTCTGGGTGCAGCTCTTTCCAATGCCCCCCTCCCACAGCCCCCTGCTGTTCCAAGATTCCTCTTATTGCTTCCTCTGCCAGGGTCTAGTCTTCCCATAAGTGATCTGGTTTCAAGTGTGTGGGAGGGTCTTTCCCTAAGGAGAGGAGTCCTGCCCAAGGAGGGAAGGACCCATTCAGAAACCAGCCATGTTGACCTTCACCCCTGTGTGGGGCCAGTAGAAGCAGGTCTCAGGAACAGACTCTGAGCTGTGGACTTGAACTCAGGATGCTCAGGAAGCCTGCCCTGACTGCGGCCCTCAGGGCCTGGCTCTTCCCAACCACTGTATCCTGCCATCTGCATCTCACTGAAGTGCCACTTCACCTCTTGTCCTTATAACACAGACACTGTGTTAACCTTTTTTTTTTTTTTTTTTTTTTTGGAACCTGGAATTGAACCCAGGGGTGTGTTTAACACCCACATCTAGAGCCATTCTTTTATATATATATATATATATATATATATATATATATATATATATATATATATATATATATATTTTATTTAGAGACAGGGTCTTGCAAAGTTGCCTTAGGGCCTTGCTTAGCTGCTGAGGCTGGCTTTGAACTTGCAATCCTCCTGCCTCGGCCTCCCAAGCTACTGCGATTACACGTATATGCCACCGCACCCAGCTTAACTTTTTTGAACCGCTCAACTTTTTGAAACTCTCCATATCTTGCATGTAGTGGAGGCATCATTATGAACTATCCACCCTATGAGTAATGAAAGAACCCATATGGACCAAGGCTTGACTAGTCAAGCTCAAAAGCAGCCCAGCTCTCTGGGATCCCATGCTCTCAGGGAAAATAGGAGAAAGACCTGGAGCTGAGGCTGATGTGCTTCTCTTTGCCGTATGATAACCCTCTCCTCTCTGGCGTCCAGTTTGGCTCTGCTGCTGGCTGAGAATCCACCAGGGCTGACTGGCCAGCTCAGCATGTGCCATGGAAGCTGACCTCTCAGAGACAGACGAGAGTATCCAGGGAATGAGGAGGCCAAGGACTAAAAGTTACCCACACTAGCCTACTCAGCATTCTCTGAGCTCTTATTTTAAAATAAATCCAAAAATAAATCAAAGCTACATTTCCACCCTCCACCCCTAGAACTCTGAGCCTTTTTCCAGAAACACTTTCTTAGGAACCAGGGTGGACCTTGGTGGTCAGATATGGGACATGTTTCCCTTCTCCTCTTAGGAACTTCATTTAGACTGGACCCTGTCTTCATATCTCCAGATGAGTCCCTAGAAGATTCAGAGATGGAAAGCTTGCCCACTGTGACTCTCTCAACGCCTGAATGATTTCACAGTTACCTACAGGGCCCCCCCAAACCAAGGCACTCACACACTCCACTTTCTGGGGAGGCCAAGGCATACTGAAGCTCCTAAACTTGGTCAGTGTCCAACTCATTGCTGGTCCGGGGGGTTGCAGAGATGTACATGGCACGTCTGCCTTTCTTGCAGGGCGAACTCTGCCGGATTCACAGGAATGAACATACAGGATTCCTTCCCACCCCGGACTTCACTGGCTGTCACCTGATGTTGGGGGAAGATCTCCAAAGGAACTGTCAACTCAAGCTGGAGAAGAAATGAGGAGCCCTAATACCAGGGCACTTCCTGCTATCTTCCCACACAGGTTCCAGCCCAATAGTGTTCCCACTGAACCCCAGAACACAGTGGGGGCTCTGCAGTGCCACATCATTGTCTAGTTGCCTCTGTCTGGAATGCCCACCCTATTTAAACCACTTCTTATTAGAATAGCACTTCCCTCTTCCCCTGAAGCCCTCTCTCATCTCCCACAATGAGAGTAATTTCTCCCTTCTCTGAGTCCAGTGCTTTAGATATTTCATCCATCCATCCAACCATTCCTCCATGCATGCATTCATCCATCCATTTGCCTAGTACTTAGTAGAAGATGTTCTGCTTGACACCCGCAGATACGATAGTGGAGGAAATACTCAGACCTCTGGGCTTAGCCCCTAGGTCAGAGCTTGTCTGCCGGGTCTCTTTGGGCAATGGGGAAATTAGAAGCACCCCATGGTGGGTAGACTGTGCTGCAACGTCATTCCTCAGCATGAGTTCAGTGTTTGCTGCCTTCCCAGTGATGTTCTGAGCTTCAAAATGACAAAGTCAGGGCAGGACAAGGTCCCTCCAGGTTGGCTCCAAGGATGACTGACCTGAGTCACCACACAGGTCCCCGTACTTAGAAGGGCCCCTCCATGATTTAATGTTCTGATGTCACTATCTTACGATTCTTCGTAATTTGTGAGCAACAGTCACTGTTTTTATTTTGTCACATCATAGAACAATCTGGGTGGCTCTGGTTTTGTTTTGTTTTTTTTTTAAGGACTTGCATTCAGGGGGATGAAGGTGGGTGCAGACAATCAACAAGCAAATGAAGTACCAAAACACTTCAGACAATTATAGGTGCTGAGATGGAGAGCTGGAGGAAGTGCTACTCAGACAGGAAAACCAAGGCTGGTGAGAAGGGTTTCCCCACTGGAGTGGAGCATGGTGGAGGATACAGTCCCAGGCAGGATGAAGCAATAAATTGATTAACTCCATTGGATGCCTAGATATCTGGAGGTGTGGGCTGGTGGGAATTTCGTCCCACCAGGAAAATACAGAGATTAGGAAATGGGAATTCCTACTGCTTTCTTCCCCATGCAGCAAGAGGGAGGAGGAACACTCAGGAGCATGCACTCCCTAATCCCTAATCCCACCTGCTTCCTCTTCCCAGCCTCACTGAGAGGCCACCAGGAGGCTTTCTGCTTCTGGCAATTTTTTTTTTTTTTTTAGATTATGTCTTGCTAAGGTGCTGTGGCTGGCCTGGAACTTGTGATTCCTTAACCTCCCAAGTAACTGGGATTCTTCTGTCTCAACCTCCCAAGTCACTAGGCTCTTCCCTCCTCAGCATCCCAAGACGCTGGAATTGCAGGTCCGTGCCAGTGCACCAGGCTCTTGGAACTTTTTGGTCCAGGTATGTGGTGTCTCTGGCCTGAGAATTGGGGACAAAGACCCAGCAGGTTCCTCCTGTGCAGACCCTCTTCCACTTAAGTCTCCAGTGTGGTCCCCAATGTGGTGTCCCCGAACACTTTAAGCTTTCTGCTGCCTCCTTCTTTGATGGGAGAAGTTGTCTGTAAACTAATTCGCACAAGACTGATGTGTCCTTGAGGTTTCTGCAGGGGAATGGTGTGCTGTGCCCTTTGTCAGGGCCTTGTGTCAAGTGGGCCACTTGTTGTCCTGCTTATGGACAGGGTCACGCCATTGGACCCTCAGCTGGCCACCTCGTGGGGGAGTCAGAGAACATAAAGACGGCATTATCCGCCACAGTGATATGTTCATGTGGAGCCAAGCACCGTGAACCAACACACAGGAGCACTGTCACCTCCTCCAGGCAGTCTTCCATAATCAACAAGCTCAGTGTGTCCTCGATACCCTCTGCCACGAAAGTCTCTGATTCTCTGCTGTTGCGTGCAATCACGGAAGCCCAGCTGCAGGACTGCAACATGCCAGAAAGAACGTTCTTTCAGGACAGAGCCCTCAGGCGTGGCAATCCCCCCCGGGGGGCCACTTAGACAGCGCCGATGAGCACGGTGGCAACAATACCCACTGTGCCTGTGCGTGTAGGACCCAAGAAGGAGACCCATCAACCCAACAAGGAATGACACGGGGCACTCTACAGTTGAAAGCAAATCTCAACCACAATGTAATTATCCACCCAGGAAAAGAGGGTCCCCTCTCATGGGACAACTATCCATGTGAGGAGAAGGAACATAAACTCGTTCTAGGTCAATTTAAAGGTTAAATGGAGGTCGGCGAGGGGGAACTAAGACCATCCCCGACCTTGGGAGCAGTCTCTTGGCTACTCGCTCAGGTCTTTAACCTTTGGCTCTGACATTCATCTGGGAAAAAAAAAAAATGTGAGGCAGATAATTGGGTATTAGTAGACATACCATTTCCGTAATCTTAGAAAATAAAAAAAAAGAGTGATTGCGAATCCAGTGGCAGTTACTTTAGAAAGATAGTAATGTGTAATTCCCAGTTTCTCAGACTGTAACTTTTGCACTTACCACTAATTTCTCCACTGCTCCAAATGCAGTGTATACATTTAGTTTAGAATTTATCATCACCGTTTGTGTATATTACACCAGCGGCATAATCCATCCTCATGAAGCTAATGCTCAGCATTAGGAAAATGGACTCCGCATGGATCTTGCCAGGCTCTGGCCTCAAACACACCCAGAGTCGACGACGACGCTGCAGGTTTAGGCACCCCCCACGCCCCTCCCCCAGAGTGTGTGTGGCTTTATGTTGTGTGCACGATCTCCAAATGGTGTGGTCTGATTTCTGCAAGTTGCTGGTGTCCATTGTCTGTGGATGTAAAAATCAATGACCTACATAAGATTTTGATTTTGCACAGAGAGAGAGAGAGAGAGAGAGAGAGAGAGAGAGAGAGAGAGAGAGAAGAGAGAGAGAGAGAGGAGAGACTGAGATGCAGATAGAAAATAATGAAACCGTCATGCTAAAAAATATTAGCATGTTGAACTCAAAAAATATATTTCCAAGAGGATATCCTTTTTTTTTTCTCCCCTTTGAACAGGAACATATTTAATTTCATGGTCATTTGATTAAAACAGTTAATTGTATTAATGTGTTATTGAGCTGAGAGTGCTGGTCATTCTAAAGTGGACGCTCACTCGGGCGCAGAGAACAAAACCCCATAATTCCAAGGCTGCTTGGGAGCTGGTGGAACTAGGACCTGCTATTGAAACCTCTCAGTGAATATTCAATCCTTGTTTTTATTTTCTTAAAAGAAAGAGAGAGAAGGGAGGGGATAAAAAAAAGGCTCAAACTGCTGATTTCTGCAGAAAAAATCTGCAAATGAACTGTTCTATTAGCACAAACATACCAAAGTCTTTAGAACCCCTCTCTTCAAAAGCATAATTAGGTATTTATTTCAGACATACTAACATCTTTGCAGTAGCTAATAAGATGCAGCCCATTTGAATATTAATATAATAAATGATTAAATTAAACAGCAAGATTCAGACTCAGAAATAGCCTTTATAGGTCCCAGGGGGTCACTAAAACTGTTTCCATTTCTTCCTACAGTTAACATAGTGCAAGGGACATGAATGCATAGAGCAATATTTGTCTTATGAAACGCAGAGTTTTATATGGTGCTATTCAGTTTTATTACTCCACAGTTTGAATCTGGAGCCCAGAGTGAAGTCACCATGCTGAGGCCTGACAGCCCCTCTTCCCGTACCACCACTCACTGGTGCTTGGCAGAGCGTCATCTCTGAGCGTCACCATGCCAAAAGGTACCCACGCAGGCCGACGCAAGGTAAACTCATAATGCTACTCCAAAAACAAAGAAACCAGAAAAATGACTGGATCTGCATACCAAGCCAGCCAGGGTTCACTTGGTGTGTTTGTCTATGTGGCTGTGTTTCTTACCCACGAGGTGCCCTGTGCGTGGCTAAAAAGGCCACACCCCAAACCAGGGTTTGGGCTGGAGCCAGCTGAACCACGATGCTGGCTGGCAAGTGGGCGGGCGTTTCATTCTCTCAAGTATGAAGGAACCCGCCTCCCTCAATCCACTGGCACAAAAAAGAATGGGCAACGTCGGCAATTATTATCGGACATTATTCCAATAAAGGTGTTTCCCATTTTAAATTAGTTCATGAAAAACTGCACACTCTCCAAATCCCATGAACCTGAGAAGTGTTAATAAACATCTGGCCATGGTTTTTGCTTAATTAGCATTCCTTAGTTTGGACAGAAGTCTGTTTATGTAAAACAAAACACACACACACACACACACACACACACGCACGCACGCACGCATGCACACATACATAGATTCTGTTCTGTGAGTCACAGGCTTTCAGAAATCCAAAACCAGCCTCCCCTAATGGTTGGTGAGAGATTTGGGTCTTTTCAATACTCCTATTTGTCAACTGAGCAATAGAAAAGAAAAGATCCTTGGATCTGCATGCTTAATTTTGTTGCGAAAATCTCAGCCCCCACATCTAATGACTTGGTATTGTCATACTGCTTGGAAATATTCACATTTTTGAAACAGAAAGGATATTGAAGCTTGGAGGTCAGCTTGAATAAAACAGAAAACAACACAAACTAACCTCAAGCATGTCCACAGGCCACATTATTATTATCCACAGCCAAAAAATCTCCCAGCCCTATCTCTCCAAGGAGCAGCATTGGCGGAGAGGTAATGGATAAATCGTAACCCGGCTTGCAAGACTCTACTGTCTAAATTAGATAAAAGAAAAGTAGGAAGAAAACTCAAAGATAAGTGGTGCAAAGTAAATCAAAACAAATCATCTTACCAAACTTTATTCACATCTGATACCATTTTTAGAAATTAAGGTCAGTTTTGTGGAACTAATAGGGAGTTATACCTATATATCTTGGACACCATGACAATCCCGGAGTGGAAGATTTATACACCATGGTTGCAGATGCAGAAGAAAGATATGAGAGATCAAATGGAAGTGCATGATAACAAATGAAAAATGGTCCCCACAGCCCATAAATTAATTGAGAAAAGAAGGTTGTCATTATTTGAACATGCTTTAAAATAAGGTATGGGGTCCAGATGGCTGACGATAGATAGGCCCACAAAGTTTGAGTAATTGATGACTTAAAAATAAAACAAGATCTTAAAGAAATGAATCACACTGGGCAAGTTAGAGGAGGAATATTATAAGAGAAAGGAACAGATTTAAAAAAAAAATGCACACAAAGCAAAAGAGGGAACCCAAGTCTCTGGGAGCATTAAAGCCAAATAAAAACATAAGAACAAAAAGCGAATTAGCTGGCATTCAAAAATGGATGAGTAGGGAAAGAGGGGGCAGGTTAGAACCAGAGTCCTAATGAAACTACATTTCGGATGCGATTTCATTAACCTATTGAGCTTTGTTTGGGGTTTTCTTCTGCAAACACTCCTTTTCTTCCTTCTCTCTTTTTTTTTTCTTTTTCTTTTAATAGTATCAAAATAATGCTGTGCTGAGGTGGGCCACCAACGTTGCAAATAATAGTTTTCTGCTGCTGCCTCTTAAGCTAATCCCCCACTGGAAAATTCAAAAACAATTTGCCTTGGGGTACATGTAGGGAGGGGGGTGGCTGGCAGCTTGGGAATTTTCTTGGGGGGGAGTTGCCAAAGGAGCAAGCCCAATTGATTTTGCACAGCCACAGCAGACTAGAACCTTCCCCGAGGAAGGGCGAGCGCCACTGGAAAAATCCCCTGTCCTCTGCTCTTGCTGCCAGTGGGAAGGTGGTGCTGAACCCGGGATCCTCTCCTGGAAATCATTTTTCTGGGGCAACCAGATGCTAAATGCATTCTCAATTAATGACCAGTCCTCCTCCCTCCTTCCTTCTTCCCTCCCTTCCTTAATTTCTTTTTCTCTTTCTTTCTTTCTTTCCCACTTTTTTCTTTTTTTCCTCCCCCCTTTTTTTTTTAAATCAAAATTCCTTGCTTCCTTCCTCCTTCACACTTCTTTCTCTCTTTTTTTTTAATCACTACTTGCACTACCATCTGTAATTTCACCCATATCCTTGAAATACAGGAAATGGAAGCAGCGGTGTAGTATATTCCATATTTATGACTTCTCAGTACATTAGAGCATTTACTGACTTTGGAGAGCCCCCATCTGAGCGAGCTCCCTGGAAATGCTCTATACACAAGCCAAGAGAGGAAGGCTCGGGGCTGGGAGAAGCCTCCCAAGTATGCTAATCAGGCTGCTCAAAAGCACACTATACGGATACGGCCACATCAATGATTATAGCAGCACAATTCACAATAGCTAGACTGTGGAACCAACCTAGATGCCCTTCAATAGATGAGTGGATAAAAAAATTGTGGCAGCTATACACAATGGAGTATTATGCAGCACTAAGAAACGACAAAATCATAGAATTTGCAGGGAAATGGATGGCATTAGAGCAGATTATGCTAAGTGAAGCTAGCCAAGCCCTAAAAAACAAATGTCAAATGTCTTCTTTGATATAAAGAGAGCCACTAAGAATAGAACAGGAAGGAAGAGCATGAGGAAAAGACTAACAGTAAACTAAGACGAATGGGGGGAGAGAAAGCAAGAGAGAAGGGAAAACATATGGAAATGGTAGGAGACCTTCAGTGATACACAAAATTATAAGAGGTTATGAGGGGCAAGGGGGTGGGGGGAAAAAAAAAGGGGAAAGAATTGAACAACAGCAGAGGAGGTAGAGAGGGAAGATGGGAGGGGAGGGGAGGGGAGGGGGGATAGTAGGGGATAGGAAAGGTAGCAGAATACAACAGTCACTAATAAGCCATTATGTAAAAATGTGAGTATGTAACAGAAGTGAGTCTGTATTATGTATTTGGGGAGTACAAAACCCAATTGAGTCAAATGTATGAAAGATGATATGTCTTGAGCTCTGTAATGTTTTGAACAATCAATAAAAAAAAAAAAAAAATAAAAAAAAAAAAAAAAAAAAAAAAAAAACTTTCAAATAGTTATAGTGGGAATTAGATTATACATTATATAAGAGAATATGTTAGCTGGCCCTAAAGCATGCTATATTTATTTGGAGTCAATAAGTATTTATAGAAATATTTATAGAAATAATCATATGAGATATAATTAATGAGACTATGATGATATCAAGAAAAAATAGTGTACCCCCAAAATGCTCCTCCATTAACAGCGATTGCTCCAAAGTAATCATTTATTTACAAATATGAGTATGCAGTAGAGCTGCTGATATATCATCATTCCTACACTACTATGTCAAGCTTTAGAAATTCAATTACTAAAAATTTTATAATAGGTTTTTATAATAAATGTTGATAAGAGTTCATATTTATTTCTACATCCCAGGAGTTTCTATTAGGATAGTGATATTTGGTAGTGACCTCAGATCTAACATAATATGGATTTTAACACTTGGCCATGTAACATTGAAATTACTTCTATCATTTAATAAAGAAAATTATCTAAAATAAAAAAAAAAAAAAAAAAAAAAAAAAAAAAAAAAGCTCCCCAGTAGGACTCTACTCGCTTCTTGTTTTTAATTCTCCCCCCCACCCCTCTCTGTTTCTCTTCTTTACATACATATATAATTTCTTGCCCTCCAAGCCACATATTTGCGGTTCACGTATAGAGGGTATTATGAATATTCCAAATGAAAAGAGAGCATCGTGTAGGATGCTAGGCACAGGGGACAGTGTCTGTGCGCACAGCCTCTTTCCTCAGCCGCAGAGTGAGTCTGCCTCGTCACGGTGCTCCTCACAATGTATCCTGTCTCTCACATTAAACTCCTTGGCAACTGATTACTGATGGCAAAATATATATATATATATATATATATGCTGCGGTAGAATTCCACTGCGGCTGGAACCGTAGGACCACAGACAACCTTTCCATGCTAAAGAATGTGTAAGTGCGTGTACCACACATGCCATCGTGTGAGTGTGTGTGTTAGAGGAAAAAAAAAATGTGCTCCTGAGACAATATAAAGGCAAAGTTGAGAAATCTCACATGGGGTCACGCTCACGTTATTAAGATGCATTCATCTGCAAAAAAGAGACACCCTGGATAAACCAAAATCTGACCCCCCACCCAGTGTCGAAAATAATAATATGAAATAATCGAAAGACAGAAATACACAGGCCACAGACGTTTCAAGACAAGGAGATTTGCCAGAAGGATTGATTTGAATACTCTGCCTGGAGATTTATTGGGCCTTATTGTCATAAAAGGCAATGCCCTCCCCACCACCTCCCCAGACAGTGAAGGAGGTAGAATAAAAACCTCTTTGACCCAGAGGCAATGGCTATGTCTTAGCAGGGGCTAAAAATGGACACGAAGTACCAGAGAAATGAACTTGTGCGGTTTTCAGAAATTAAAAAAAAAAAAAGAAAAAGGTTCAGAATAGATGAGCCAACTCCTTTACATGTTCAAAAGAAAGAGGGAACAATTTTGTGAAATGCTAAGGCAGTGCAAAGTGAATGTTAAATAGTTTTTATCCACCCAAAAAAAAAATAGACTTATTCAAATGCATGTCTTGCTTGTCTTTAACTAAAGTGAAATTTCTTAAATCCAGCTGTAGTCTTATGGGCGCTGGGGGGGTGGCGGAGAAAGGGGGGGGACAACGGAAGCAGGGAACATCCTCCCCGAACCAAACATCATGTCATTTTAAAAGCAGAGGCACACGCTATTGATTTTTTTTTTAAATACAAATTTGGCAGATTTCACATGATCCATTACATTTCTCAGGACGGTTAAGATGCAGCTTGCATGATTTATTCAGAATAAGGTCCATTTTTAGCTATATTTAAGTCTCCTATTTGTTATTTAACATGTGTTTAATGTTTTCTGTCCCTGCTGTGCACAGCTGCAAGCTGCTATTTTTTGGCAATTTTTGTGACTGGGAAGTGATTTGTGTCTTCGCATCTCACCTTTCCATTCTATGGCCTGCTGTTTTGATTTTTTCCCCCCCAAACTTTGAGAAATAAGTTCCTCTATGTCATGACCTCTGCTTCACTTTCCTGGGCAAACAGGAAAGTGTAAAGGGTACAACGGACCATGACAAACCTCTTACAAGGTTTCTAGAAAGACATCCCCGGGAGCTGGGATGTACTGAAATTTTTGTAAAGTTTATATTAAAAGAGGAAACTTTTCCCCACCCGAAACCTTCTTCACCATGCACTGAAACTGGCAATTGAGAAAACTGTCTGTCCTCCAGCCAGAGTGTCGTGATTTAATTTGAGGCTGACATGACACCGGAGGACTTGACCATGTAAGAACCAATGTCGCATCTGTCACCTACAGACAGGAGAAGCATCCTCCTGCATGCTGTGGCTGTTTCTTAGAAAACACTCTATAGTTCCGGAGACACTAGACCTAGCCATGTGCTTACAGCCAATGTCTCCCTGGTACCATGGTTCCTTGAAAAAGAGGGCGGGCAGGAGGATCACAGGCTGTGGAGGCCAGACTGAGCAACTTAGAGTGACCCTGTCTCGAAATAAAAAATCAAAAATTCTTAAAGGACTGGGGGTGTCGCTCAGTGGTAAAACACTTGCCTAATGTGGGAAGCCCTGGGATCCATCTCCAGTTCTGCAAAAAATAAAAGAAAAGAAAAAGAAAAGAAGGCGGGCATGCCTATAAGGGTTGACTATTCAGCACCTGGTCAAAGATCCCCTGTGGGCACTGGACTTTTCTCTCTTGTCCCATGCGTCCCTTAACAGACTGACACAGAAAGTCAGCAACCGACCCACACATTGCAAAGAGCAGCATCAGGTCTGGACACACAGCAGTCTCACCAGTTTGGAAATATCTCTCATAAGTTAAAAAAAAAAAAAAAAAAAAACGTCTGTATGTGTTTATCTGATTCAGGCAAACATAATGATGGCACTGAGAGACTTGGAGATTTATTTTTCCTAGGCCTAAAGGATGCTGGTTAATATTGCTTGATACATGCTAACCTTCCCTTTATAGGATCTGCAATTGAAAGCCATGTTGCAATGGCTCCATCCTGGCCTCTTACTTATCTGGAACACGCTCTGACTGTGCAGTGAAAATTGAATCTTTTCCTCACCATCTTACTGACATGAAAAATATATAATACAGTAAATGATTAATGCAGTTATAAACTATACCTGAGATAAGATTTAAGTATTCATATTTCTATCATGTTAATACAACACGATAAACCCATGAAGCAAACTTGACCGGGGCATTTGTTATTCTGTCCAGTGTTCAATTATTCTTTGTCCAAATACAATTTAGGGGCTTGCTATAATGCAGTCACTGGGTGCAACACATTATGTGCTTCTGGAAGATAATAAGCTACCTCAATGGTCAGCCAAGGAGACCCTGCTCCATAAAAGGCCCTACCCAAACACAAGGCAATAGGCAGACAAATAGCAGGAGCCCCCCCCCCCTCGAGGACAGTCCTTCTAGAAAGATCATTTGCACCAGAATGGTGAGCTTACTTTATTCGCCCTTTCTCTCCTTTATAAGAAAGTCTCCCGTTAGAGGAAAACTTATTCGCCACAATCAAAAGGAAACCTAACAATCAGTGAAACCGCTCAGAGGCTGCCTTCCCCTAACACTGAATCTCGTTTTTTTTTTATCTGAGACTACGGAGAAGCCATTTCTTTGTTGACTCTAAATGGCCCCCATTCCTTCCTTGTGCAAATTGCTCACACGCGCGGATGTGCCATTTTCCACCCACCTCATTATTTTTATACTTCCGATGATGTCGATTTTGATTTTCAAATGCCAGCCATTTATAGCTCATTCTAAAACACACACACACACACACACACACACACACACACACACACACATACACACGAAAATTAAGTGATTCACAATCTCTTTCATTCGAGGGCCTCTCACTAAGTTGAGGAAAGTCTATACAAAACAGTGGCCACACACTTGCTTTGGATGCCCCAGATGTGTCCCTCATTAGCTAAGAGATCTTCAAAAAGTCACTTTACGATTCTTGGTTTCCTGCCTACAAAGGTAGAAGAATGCTTTCTATCCCTTAGGCTTGATATGCAGTCCCTGACACTATATGACTTATAATAAGTTCTCAACAAATGTTAATATCTCCTGTCATCATTATTTCCTGGTTTCTCGTGACAATAAACAAGCTAAACTGGTAGCAGGTTCGGTGTCAATACCAATCCGTTCAGAGGTGGACAGGGGCATTTGGTTGCTATATTTTTCTTATAGGATCTAGTAACTGGCACTGCCTTTAGCAATGGATCCACCCTTGGTTGAATTTTAGGAGCAAGGAGGAGATGCTTCTCTATGGGTCTTGAGGGCAGGCCCAGGCAGATATCATTTGCAAGAGGTTTGCTCAGCACTCAGCACAGGCAGGCTTCAGTGTGGACTTCAAGTTTAAGGTAGGAAAGTGTCAGGAGTGCAAATAGGTGTGATGTAGCATGCTCACAACTCTCCTGGCACTATCCATACACAGGTTCCATGGGCCCTTTGGAAAATAATTCAACTGTAGCAAATCCATGTTCTCAAGTACTGACAGCTCACCGGAGCAGGTGCTCCATGTTCTTCCAAAATCCATACTGTCAGGATGAGAGGACTTGCTGAATCTCTCTGCCAAGTCCAGCTCTCTGAGATGGGGACAGGAGAATTGATTCCCAGATTTTCTGTACAGTGAGCAAGAAGTAATAAGGAAGAAAACTCTGTGATTGTTTGGGATCAGAAAAAAAAAGATGGTCCATTGATTGAACTGACTCCTATTGGTCAAAGAAAATCAAGATGGCAGCCAGGATCCCTTGATCAGGAAGAGACCAGGGAGGGAGGTCAAGAAGGTTATTTGCAGTTATTTCAGGCTGCACTGCAATTTCCTGAGGGTAGGACTCTGTTTGGAGCTTTGGGGGGGGGGGTCTTCATCCCTACTCTATAGAAATTGACATATGAATATTTATCTTGCAGAGCTTAATGTAATCAAGTATTTTCACAACTGCTTTTCTGAAGCAAAACAGCTTTACATACAGAGCCTTTATGATGGATGCATAGCTTTATGATGGATGTTCAGTGAATACTAGCTTCTGTCAGAATACAATTTCTTTCCTGCAATTGTAGGGTCAGAAATTCATACTCTGGAAATAATGTTCTTGGCATGATCTTTGATTGCTGCCTATTAGGAGGGTGCCAAAGGGAAAGAGTAACTGTGAGACCACAGGGGTCAGTCAGGCCCACTCCTGGTCTAGAAGCTCACCAATCTGCCCAGTTGGGCAGTCTTGACATCTCTCTTACTCTGGAGTTCTCCTTTCTTTGTCTAGACCTGGGAAGGAACAAATGTGTGTTTTCTTCTCATGAGGCTGGTTTGTCCAGTTTCCCTAAAGGATGCTGGTCTTTGTTGGTTCTGGATAAGATGGTCCTCCATCTTCCTCAAAGGCTTCCCTACCTGTGGCCTGGTTTGGAAACCTCTTTAACCAGGAAAGATGGGTTTGCTCTACACTGACATACTTTAAAATGATGTTCATGTTAGAAATGGTCTATTCACCAAAGCCTTCAGCCGATTTCCCCCTAAGAATGGTTTTTATCTTTGAAAAATTGAAGGCTATGAATCTCAAAAAGGCTGAAAATCCTTAAGTACCATCTCTGAGATACTTACCTTCCTCTTCCTCCATCAAGCAGTAGAGTTTTAGGCTTGGAAGGGGGCATTCATAAATGTTCACTCAACTGAGCTGATCAAAGAGAGACTCTCGCGTGAATAAGTCCACTCTCTTGCCTTCAAAAATCTACACAGGTCTTAATGTCAGACCTTCCTAATAATTCTTCTTCATAATTCTTCATCCGTGGGTACACTGTCTATGTCTTCATAAAAAGTCTGTGATGCGTCATTGTCTCCTTTGGATTCTAATTCTTTTGGCATTGTCTGCCTTGGTGTCAAGATCTCACATCTATGGATCCTGTGAACTACACTGTATCCCTTCCTCTGGTCCCAGTGAATGACTTTTGAACCTAAACATCCACATTTTCCATAGTAATCCCATGGATGCAGACTAGATCCACTCTCGAAAGGCCATAACTTTTCCAACAGACCATCAGCTCAATGGTAAGGGAAGGTAAAACCATCAGAAAGCTTTAGCAAATACATAGATGCAAAAAATGTCGTATGACCCAACCATCCTGGCTTGCCCAGGATTGTTCCAGATTTAGCACTGGAAGCACCATGTCCTTGGCAACTCTGCAACTCTAGGTAAACTGGGATGGTTGGTCAACCTACACAGAAATAGCATTTGCAGCAGTTTGTTCTAAGAAAAACCATCATAGATGTGTGTCAAGATTTAACCACCAAGCTTTCATCAGAGTTTTATTTAAAATATGGAAATATCACGCATGGTTCTGGATAAGATAGTCCTCTTTTGAGTTGAATGTCCAATGGCAAGGAAGCAGCTAAGAATCATAAAGTGGCTGCTCAGGCTGCCAAGACAGAGTTTGCTTTAGGAATATGTGGAGACATGAGACGGATGGAAAAGGAAGTGCAATATTTACACATAAATAATTCAGTCATGTAAATACATAGATAAGTAGAGTAATTTGGGTTACAACTGGTTAAAACCTGACCTTGCCATTCTAGTTCAGGCAAATCGGTGGCAAATTATTTAATATTTCCATCCCTTTGTTTCTTCATCTGTAAAAGTGGGTAAGAACAACTCCTGCAATATTAGTGAAGACTCCGTGACTCAACATAGAAGCACTTGAGACAAAGACTGGCCCAGAGAAGACACTCACTATTCAGAGCTGCTGGTGGTGGTGAGAGTAGAGGAAGAAATGGTTCCTGAGCCTGTGCCAGGTGCCAGGCTGAAGGCTTAGCCCTTGTCATGACTGCACCCCATTTTTCCCTCAGGGAATCCCATAATCCACTTTAGAGAGTTGCCAAAGGTCTCTCCCTGGTGAGCAGTAACTCAGGATTCAAACACGGGCCCTGAGAGTCGGGGCAGGCAGCAACTGGCTGGCTTTCGGTGAGTAACTTATGCCTTTGTTGTCATTACCTATGCACAGGCAAGCTTAGCTCTGGATGGAGGCATATCCATTTGTCAGCATCTCACCTCGGTTGCGAGTCATTAGCATTGGGGCAACAGAGAAGAGTGAATGTTAATTAAAATTCAGACCCCTGGTTGAAAGCAATGTATTCATGTGGACAAAGAAAACCGGCTGTCACACACCTGACCATGCAATGCAGCACCCTGCCAGAAACTTCCAGGGTCCTCGGGTTGGGTCAAGGACTTTCACAGTTAGGAGAAATCCAGGTGTCTACCTCATGGAGGACTTCCTCTCAGGTATTGAAGAATTGTCTGCCAAAAGCTTCCAACTGACTTTCACGAGAAGACCCTTCTCTTCAAAGAACACATGAATTAAGGGGGAAAAGGTTATTCATAAGTTTAATCAAATAGGAAGTATAGACCCATCCCTAATATTCTTTGATGTGCTTCAAAGACAGGCTGTCAATCACAGAAGTGTTTGAAGATATCATAATCAAGGTTACTAATATTGGATTTTAAAAAGCATTTTCCATGAAGCTGGGCATTTCCACTCAAGGCAAAGAATAATTGAACTGAAAAAAAAAAAAGCATAGAGTTAAATTTTGATAACTTTCATTGTGGTTGAGAAGAACTAATCAAGCTGGGCTGGGCATGGTGACATACACCTCTAATCCCAGCAACTAGGGAGAGTGAGGCAGGAAGATTACAAATTCAAGGCCAACCTCAACAACTCAGCAAGGCCCTAAGCAACTGAGCGAGATTCTGTCTTAAAAGTAAAAACTAAAAAGGGCTGAGGATGTGGCTCAGTAATTAAGCACCCCTGGGTTCAATCCCTGATACCAAAAAAAAAAAAAAAAAAAAAAAAAGAACAAATCAAATGAATTGAATAAATAAATGATTGGGTTTTTTTTTAAGTAAAACACTTTTTTTTTCAATAAGTACAGCATCGTTTCATTCTATAGAATTTCTTACGACCAATAGTATCATTGTACTCAGGAAAGAAGATGTATATATATGTAATATTTTTACTATTTTATATATTTGTTAATGACATATGTTGTTATTTACATATATTTTATATAATCTATATGTGTGTATATCAAAGTATTAATAATAAAAAATGATAATTACCTTTGGGCCGCAGACTTTTAGAGGTTTTTCAAAGTTTTCTTGACTCTTTCATCTGAATTTTCTACATTATTCTCAATGACAATGCCCTATGTTTAGCGATAGGAAAACTCACACAGAATTGCAAAAATATCTGATGCCAAATCTCTAGAGTCCAAAGCTGTCTGTTTTCTAAATTCTATGCTAAGCCCAACTTGTACATTCACAAAACACTATTCCTGTTCTGCGCATGCAGTAATGTTTCATCGGAATTGCATCTGGAGTTACATGGCTGGACACTGGGCTGTCAGGGATTAAGATGGGTGCCTCTCAATTCTGGGGGACGGGCTACCTATTGAGCCGTAGGTAGTGCCTGCATTTTGTTACCCATGGTGACAGCTGCCAATGTGTGAGTGAATGTGAAATGTCAAGTTCTCTGGCACCATTCCTGGAAGAATCTGTAATTTACTGGCTCCGTCATGTCACTCTCTGAAGTATTGCCTGGGAGACAGGCTATGACCCACCCTGGATCTCGGCCGAGTTTTCTTTGGGATCCTCTGAAGGCCACTTTACCATGGGGGTCCATGGGTGGGAACTTTCACACCCATTTTTCTTTTGCTTCAAATTTCTTCTGGGAACGTGAAGGGGGCACCTTCTGGTTCTTCTTCTTCTTCTTCTTCTTCTTCTTCTTCTTCTGCCTGTGTTTCTGGGTGAAATCCCACGGAGATACAACGTGTGGAGCGGGGGCTGCTGTTCGCCCCATCCTATTTTAAACCACGCTAAGGTGGCAGGAGCCTTCAACGATCAGGAAGGAAGAGACAACTGGGAAGAGGCAGGAGGAAGCAAAGCTCACGCCAAAAAGGCTTTGGGATTTGCTGGAGGCCTCACGGAGAGGATGCCTGCCAGTTTCCTTTTTATTTTTTTAATACCAATTCGATCAACCAAGCTCACCTAAGGCAGTGCGTGGATCACTTTATTTTTAATTGCTGCAAATGAAATGCCATAAATTAAAAATCGACACTGGGGCGATCTCCCTGTCTGATCCAACAAAACAATCCACCCTCCAAATGTGGGCAAAGTGGCAGCCCCCCTGGGGACGAATGGGACAGACCTGTGGTTGAAGGTGTGCTCCTCCATGAAGCTCCTGATGGCATGCCCAGGAAGCACCTGAGACAGGAAGGGTCCCGAGTCCCCTGTGCTGACGAGGACAGTAACCAAGGGAACACCCATGTTTTCTCAGGTCTGAGGCATGCAGGTGAGAAACTTGCATGCTGCAAACATCCTCGTCCCAAGCCAGACGCTTGATTCAAATCCTTTCATAATGAAATGGTAGGAGAATGGAAGGGTGGGGACAGGCGTGGAGTCAGTCGACATCTACAGACTAAAGAGACCCTCCCACACCACAGGGGGAATACACCCGTGAGCATGGTTCCATTGTGAATAGCTGACCAAGCCAACAGTGCCCCAACTGGTCTCAGTGGTAAAGGGACTCTGAAGCCTCTTCAGCCTTGACCTTTCTCTTAACTATCAAACCTCAAGTTCTATGGGATATGTCCCTTTGGATGCTCAGTCAACAACCTAGTCAACGTGGTCATGACCAAACCCGTCGGTTCCTGATCTGATTGAGGATGGAAAGAAATTCCTGTGCTTCTCTGAGCCTTGCTTCACCGACCCGCCTGTAGCTCCCTTTCATGGCTCACCCTAGCACTAGGGAACCACAAGATTGTAGTTTCTCACGATGCTCAGTGAGCTTCCTGAAGATGGCTTCTCTCTTTCCACCATCCTGCCTTGAGGGCTTTCCTTCTCCATCTACCCTCCTCCATGCCACTACCAGCAGTGAGTTTCTAGATGTGAGGTGGCACATGTCATCCTTTGCCTTGGAAATGCTTACTCACTCTGTACTGGATGTAAGATAAATCTTAGACTTTTTAATATGTTTTTTTCTAGAACTTTCCAGATATTTTAACTTAGTAATTTTCAAGCCTCAATGCTACAGACCTGAGATCCCCAGCCAAGACTAAAACTTTCCCTTGAATGAGCTGCACTCTCGACCTTGTGGGGACCCACCTGGGCAAAGGCATAAAAGAGGGTGAAGTCTCCATCCCTGCCGTTCTCCACGCATCACAATTTTGTTCTTTCAAAACTCAGCTCGGGTTAACAACACCAATCATCGGCCCTGTCCAGCCCAGGGTCCCGGCTTCTAAGAGGACCATCCTCTGCAGTTGACCATGTCCCGTTATCTGGCGAGACTGATCTCCTTGGAGGTAGAAACAATATTCAATTCACTTTGGCATCTTGTCCCCATCCAGTGTACAAATCCTGGAGACTCAACAAATGCCTGTCGAATACACAGAACTCCAAAGCAATTATCAGAGCAACTCGGAGCAATAAGGAAAGCTGTGTTCTGAAAAGCACCGTCCCTGGACGGTCGCCTCCCTTCTGTTCCCTGATCACCTGGGCCCCCCGACAGGCTGCCACAAACCCTGAGTCTTTGAGGAAACTGGAAGCTGTCACTCTGTGGCTCTGTCAATCACACGCCTTTCACAAAGGCTCAAATTCATTAGGAGGGTAAAAAAGCCTCTAAGAAAACGTTGTCAGGAAGAATCAATCAATTTAAACATTTAAAAGTAAAATGTGCGTCAGTCAGTCTCCACGGTAAGGTTTTCATAAAGCAGGGAGTTCCCTCCTGGTGGCCAGCGGAAGCCGGGGACCCCAGGCTTCCTCCTGAGGCCTGGCTGCTCTCGGGGTGAGGGCAGGCCAGGAGGAAGGCCACCGGTGGCACGTGAGCCAGGAGGGACGGTGGCTTGGTGAGAATTGGCTGTGTCATTTTCTAGCTGCTTCACGTCGCATGTTGATGGAAAGGGATGACATTGTATTCAGGTTCTTCATGACCCATGGTCCAGGGAAGTGATCTTTTGGGCTTGTTTGCTGGCTGGCATTCGTGTTCCTCTGTTCTTCTTTAAAGGAGAGAAGAAAACAGGAGAGGAAGGGAGGGAGGGAAGGGATTAGGGGAAGGAAGGAGGAAAGTGGGAAAGAATGGAGGAGGTCCTAAAGGAGGGACCTTCTCCATTGGCATTTGAGGGTACCCTGGGCCACCTGAGCTTCACAGTGACTCTCCTGGATGGTCCAAGTAGAGAAATAGACCTAGACAGAAAGACGTAAAAAGGGAAGGGGAAGAAGAAGCCCGGACATCAAAGAGGCCAAGGAGCGGGGATGGGGAAAATAAAAAATATGGTCCCCTCTTTAATAAAAGCAATGACTTTTTTCATAGCCCATGATGAGACCATCTGAAATGGCTTCCAGGAAAAAAAAAAAATCTCTCCACGGAGAACCGAGGCAGACCTTGGCAAAGAAGATGCTCCCCCTCTTGAGTGGCCGTGCTTGACAATGGCACATCCCCTCTCGTCCTCTCAGGGTGTCCCAGGGATTCCAGGCCTCTGTGCTCGCCACGGCCTCTCTGCGGATCTTAAAATGATGTGGCGCACTGTCCACCGGCTTTTGGAACTGAGAGTGGCAGAAGGTAGTATAGACCTATAAGCGATGTTGAATTTTAAATTGAAGTTATTTTATTTATTCGTTCATATTTATTTTTTAATTAACATTATTAGCTAGAGATTCCATTGGTCATCTTATTGTCCACTCACATTTGCACACCCGAGCTCACACACACACACACACACACACACACACACACACACACATAGATGTTACATTTGCAGGGTACCTGATTCTTTTTTTAAGCATTCTGGCAGTTCATAATTGAAGAGGAATTTAAAGTTATAAAAGCATTCTTTTAGCCCTATATATAATACAAAGGGTCTCTGCTAACTTCCCTCTTATTCTCAGTTTGATCACTTCTCATAACAGGGATCTCACTACTTTGAGATACAGTGTGTTTCCTGTTCAGACAGCGCACAGGTAGACTTGGACTCACCATAGAGACAAGCTCTCTGTTTCCCTTTGTGCTGATGACTCCTGACACAGCACCCCTGGGCTAAGCCCTCCACACGTAAAATCTGTGTCAATTTCCTTAGGAATTCAGTAAGAATGGGACGGGAGGAAGAGACTGAGGCTCAAAGGAGCGATTTGCTGAAATCAGTCTCTAAGTGGTGACTCCGGGATTTGATCCTAGGTGTGCTGATTTCAGATTCTTCCTCCTGAACCCGATCTTGGGCTTCACCCCCTTGTCTGCCCTGCATCACAGGGCAAGGCTAACTCCTCTCAGGCTAACGCCCGTCCCCATAGGAGGATGGGGAAAGCATGCCCATCCCCTCCTCATGCTCACCTCTACCTCTCCTCTTCCCTGGGGCCATCTTTCCCTGGGAAAATATCCCATTCCCCAAACCCTAAGTATGGTCTGCGTGACCTGTAGCCCTCTACGAATGGCACCTTTGAATAACACCATTTGTGCCTTTTTCTTGGAGTTGCTTCTTGCCGAGGCTGTCCTCGGGAGCAGACGAGCTTTGCCAAGTGACAGAGGTGCAGTTCTTAACAGCCACACCTCCTCTTGGCACCTGGTGGCAAGAGGCCTCTTTCCATCGGTCTTGGAGCACAGACCCTGGTGTACTGCATGAATCTGGAAATACCGTGCGCACAGTCTTTCTTGCCGTCTGGATTCTGAGGTCCTTAAGGAAGCTGTGTTCATCTTTGCTCTAGCAACGTCTACCATGGCTCAAGGACACAGCTGAAGGTCAGCAATTCTGAGGAAGGAGAGAAGGAGGGAGGAAAAGAAGAAGAAAGGATAAGGAAGGAAAGAAGGAGAAAGGCAAGGAGAGATGGAAGGAGGAAGAGACCCAATTAGTGATAAAAATTATTTAATCAATAGGAAAGAAAAACTATTTATATGATTGCAGTTACTTCCTATGATAGCAATAAAATAAATAATGTCCAATAAAATGAAGACCAGTTGAAAGATAGTTTAGTGATATTCTACCATTTGGGACTGATCTTTTAGTTCTCCCTGGAGGAGTCATACATTGGACATTCAAACCACATTGTTTTCACTTTATTGTTCTTAAAATCTAAATTTGTTGCCAGAATTTTTAAAAATTAAAAAAAAATCATTTTAAAATCAAAGTTTGAATTTTCTACTTCTTTTAAACAGTTGGCCGATCTGACCAGCCATTTCTTCTGGGTGAAAATTGGTTGGATGTGGGCAGCAGCTGCTATTTGAGAAGAAGGCCCCAATTCAAGTTCATGGGACCCCCTTACCTGGCCTCATTTTGTGTGATTCCTATCTGTCCCAGGAGCTATCTGCCTCTGTGGGCCTTGTGGCTCTTGAGTGTGGTCTATGTGCACTCCTTTAACCCTGAGTGAATGTGAACCGTGATCATTCCTTCATGCATTTTGACCTGTAGACCCTGCAAGAAGTCTCCAGGTCTGAAATCCTTTCATTCTGTGTCTTGTCTTTGGAGAACCTGGGAGTCAGTCACTAGCCCAGGTGAACAATGCAAGCTTAGTAGGAGACATTGATTGATAGTTTCATACTTTGTGGTTGATTAGAATCTCCATGTTTGAATGCTAATTTTTTTTGATGGGATGTTTTATTTTGAAATAAATCTCAGGTTTCATATTTAGTTTGGTTTTGAGAAATTTTTGAGATTCTGAAGACTTGCCTGCTAGGGTGGAGTCCACCATGGTCTCTCAGTCCCCACAAGTCCCTGTCCTTGCCAGAACCATCTGCCTGTGACCAAACTATCTTGAAGTTTCAAGTGTCCAGTCTCTACCACTCCAGGCCCCTGCTCCTGCCCTCTCCCCTGCAAGCTCCAGCAACAGCCATATAAGTTAGTTTCAGGAAACCCAGAGCAGCTTCTGAGCTCCTGTAGAGAGTGATCAGACTATGCCTCTGCAGTATGGCCTTACTGCCAAGACTCCCTAGGTCAAAAGGCAGGGCACCCTGTGCCACCTCTGCACAGATGTAGCCTTGAGGCTCAGTTCTAGAGGCAGGTGGTACTCGATGGGGCTCTCGTGGATGCCCTCTACATCAGATGACCGAGTCTACCCTGTTTAGCTTGATGCTGCTGAACTGCTGGCAAGACAGTTTCTTTGAGCTTCCTTCCCTCCTTCATTGAGCAGAGGGGTAAGTCAGGGAAAGCTTTTATGTAGCTGCTGCGTTTCCAAATGTTCCTGGGTGATTGACAGCTCTGCATTCAGCTTCCCATTATGGCACCTGCAGATAATGAGATATCTTGAAACCGGAATTTCCAGCGCCTGAGCCTGCCAGGAATATTATCATCAGTGCTCTAGCAAGCCATTCCTGCCGCACACATGACCTCTACAAATTTGAAATGTCAAAACACAGCCAGGAGCTGAAACCAAGGCCACTCCAGACCAAGTGGCTATTGGCTCTTGGATGTACAGGAAGGAGTCCTTTATCTTGGGAGAATTATGGATTACCAGAAAATAGTGATCTTTTCATTAACCTATATGTATTTAGAATGTAGATAATGTCTGTCTTTCATCATTCTCCTAGCCTGTGTGTGGGGGAGCCCTGGCGGAGGGAGGTCTCAGCATTTCTCCAGTGACTCTGGGCCTATTGGGAGTTAATGCAAGCCATCAAATTTCTTTGTTCTCAGCGACAATTTGGGGCCTTAATTTCATAAGTATTGCAGCCACTCTAATCTCCTTATGTTATCAGAGAAGCTAAAGGTAAAGGCCATTCGGTCCTAACATGGAGATTTTAATTTTCTGTTGGCCCCCTTTCTTCCATTTCCTTTCCATCTGGGCTCCAGGCTTGGTGCTGGGAGAACACTGTGGGTTATGAGCTTAACTGTCTACCCAGTTGGGCTTCCAGTGGGTTCCACTGATTCTGTTGGGTGCTCAACATAAAGGTGATTAGACATCGCAAGAATTTTCAATGTGCAGAGGGAGGAACTGCTAATGATTGTGTTATCTTTATGAAATGCAGAGCGTAGGGGGACTCATGGGGGATGGAAGTCAGGGAGCCCTATTCAGAGAGCATGCTGAGTTGGGCTTCAAAGGATGGGCGGACATTTCCAGCAGGCATGAACTGTCATCATGGACAGGTAGGTTTAACGTACAGACAGATCTGTATGAACAAGAATCCAGAGGCCTAGATAGCACATCTAGGGGGCAGCAAAAGTCTAGGGGTCCTGGTTCACAGAGTATCTGGGCATAAGGGAGGCCTGGCTAGAGAAGGCAGGTAAGACCCCCTATACCGGCCCCAGACATTAGCCCAAAAGGGCTGGACCTTTCTCCCAAAGCCTGAGGACTTGCAGTGACAACTCTTTCTACCTTTCTCCTCTTCCCTCTTTTTTAAATTGTTGATAAGTCAGTCCTCCCTGAGTCTCTAACTGTGCTGAGGCTCGCTTTAGGGCTAAGGTCTAAAGGCAGGCACAAAAGCCAGTTTGGGCCACCTATAGGAGTACTTTAAAAGAGCTTCGTCGCTCAGACACAGAGATGGG